>NC_026152.1:15681892-15711570 GCF_000512975.1 Sesamum indicum
GTCTCAGTCTGTATACTCACTCCTCCATCAACCCCCAAATCCCCCTCAGAAAAGTCAGAATCACACAATGCTGTCCCGAAGAAGGCCTGCTAAATCCAACAACCCCTTCGTTCCTCCATTCGCTCAGCCCAACAATCTCACTGCCAACGGAGCGGCCGCCGCTCAATGTGAACCAGCTTCTTCTAATGTTTCACCGGAAGCCGGAGAGGCGACGCTTTCTCCAAGCCCAACTCCACTTGAAAAAATGGTATCAGTATTGGCGGACGCGGGGTGCACATTAATCAACGCCGCCGGGCCGCCGTCCCTACCCTCCAATATCTATAATTTCCGCCAACGTCTTGACGGGGTGCTCGCCGTAGATTCCTCCCTCCGGTCCCAGTTTCTGAAGGGCTTCTCCCACTATATTTCTTCCACCAGTAATTTGCGCCGGTTAGCGACCCTCACCCCATTTATTCAATTGATTGTCTTTTGATTTTTAGTGTTAACTGAAACTATAAAATTGTAGTGAAGTTCAGTAGGACTCGTAGTTTTTTTCACCACTTGATTTGTAACCTTAAGTTGTTTGTAGTTTTCGAACATTTTCTTTCAACATCCTATTATATGTTCTTAGTTCCATTTTTTTCTGCTCTTATTTTCACAAGTAGATCACTTTGTAGCTTTCGTAAATACAGGATCCTGTTACCTTGTGATCATGATGGCTTTGGCTCAGTACAAAGGCAGAGCCTGGTTCAACTACTGTTATTGGTTAAATCCATCCAGCAAGACCTCCTGGACATGTTACTAGAGAAACTTCCTGAATACTTTGACATGGAGCCTCTTGATGGTGGTTGTGGACTCTCATCCTCGATGCCCTTTGATGAGGATATAGCAAGGCTCATACTGAACCAATTCCGATGGCTTGACTTCCTTGTAGATTCTGAGGCCTTTGCTGAGAAATTGCTACAAATCTTATCTATTTCCCCCCATCATTTGAAGAAAGAGATCATAGGATCGTTGGCTGAGATGATAGGAGACCATAATAATAAATCTCTATTCAATTCACTTGAGCAGATGCTCCAAGAGGACTCTTCCATTATTGTTCCTGTGCTTGATTCATTTTCCAACCTCAATTTGGATGATCTGTTGCAAGACCAGGTGGTTATATTATTGTAGCTGGATATGTGCTGGTAACTGTGGTTACAGCAAGTTTCTTCCTTATTTTCTAAAATCTTGCTGTTTGTGGTGGTTCTTTTCTTACTTCTTTTTATTCTTAAAATCCTATGTAGGTTATTATGATTGCTTTATCCTGCATAAGGACAATTGAAATCGGGCACATGCCCTACCTTCTTAGATTCCTGCTCCTTTCTGCGAAGGAATCAAATGCAAGACGAATAATCTCACAGATACGTGAACAGCTGAAATTTTTTGGAGCATCTCAAGCACGAACCTCGCAGCATAATAAACTGAAAGGAAAATCTGTTATAGACAATACAGAAGCTTCAATTCTTGATGCCCTGAGATCTAGTTTGCGTTTCAAAAATGTTGGTTTGATATCACATTTGTGTAGTTTCCATTTTTCTTCCTCAAAAGTGCATAAAAATATATATATTATATATAATGTGCGTGTGTATTGAACTGCGTATGTTATATATATGTAACGTGTGTGTAATTGAACTGCTTGTGTTGATGTCTTGTTCTATTTAGATGCTTTGCCTGGAGTTACTAAAAGAACTCAAAAGCTTGGAGGAACCCCGTGATCATAAAGTGATCGACATATGGCTGCTTGCACTCGTATTCATGAGCTGCGAATCTTTACAAAAGAGTGTCGAAAAATTATTCAAGAAAAAAATTCTTGAAGGTTGTATTCAAGATCATATGTTTGAGAATTGCATTCACGGTATTAAAGATTTGCCGAAGGTAATGGAGCTCTTCTAAACAATTTATGTTGGAGATTTTGGTGTTTCTTCAATTATGCCACTCAATGCAAGTTTACTCTGTTTTTTTTGTTGATATAAACTAGGATTATCTTCCCACATTTCTGTCATTATCTGCATACTTGTTGGCTTGCAAAGAACAAAGAGCTCAGGAATTTGGCATCCACATGTATACATGTCTTTTTGAAGAATTTTCTGATGCTTATTCAAGACAAGAAGTGAGTTGTCTTCTCGACAACATCATTGGCTATTTAAATATATTGTCTGAAAGCATAAGGTTGTCTTCATGTTCAGAGACCTAATTACTGGCAGTGTTCTGAAGGTTTTAGGAGCATTACTAACTCATGTGGGCTCTGGCATCTGCTATGAAGTAACTGCTGCTTTAGATGCCATGGTTAATCTGTCCTCCAAGAAGTCCCAGGAGATGATTTCACTTTCTTCTCACATAACTGGTGGCTCAACCTTCTCTCGTTTATCAGAATTCAAACATATATGATTTGCCCGAACTATTTATGTCATTTCTTGAGCCACTTTTCTTCCTGTTTACAGGCATCTTGGATTATTTGGAGAGATTTAGCATTGAGAGCCTCCACAAGGTTGCTTTCATAATTTTATTACGCTTTTTGCTTACAGGATGAGTTAATCCTTCTTGTTGGTCGATTCTTTAATCAACACGTTTCATGTTGTAGGTGTATGAAGTTTTCATCCGTCTTGCAGTTTCTGCTCAATCTAGCTCACAACCTTGTGGATTTTCCATCGCAAATGAACTTCTAATGATTTTGAGAAAACAGGCAAATTAGTAACATTATCCTCCTTTGATTCTCTGTGTTGATTATGATATTTTAGACATGAATCTGTTTTGTTTGTATTTTTATTCATTATGAGTTGCCTCAAATACTTCTCCAATTTTACAGATCAATAACTCTGATCTGATGTACAAGAAGATGGGCCTAATTGGAACATTTAAGATAGTTTCCCACATTGCAGATACAAATAACAATTCCCTTCCACCTTTATCACAGGTAGTATGCCTCTTACCTTGTAAATTTCTGTTTCTAAGCATAGGATATACTCAAGGGATTGGGGTAATTTTAATCCCATTTCCATAACATGGTTCGGGTGTTTGAGCAAGTTGATGAGAAGAAAAACAAAAATATCTTTGATAATGCTCGTCTGCTTTTACTCTGTTAAGAAATCTTTTAGTTTTATCAAGATATTTCCTCATAAAGTTGCCTGCTTTTACTTTGTTTAGCTATAGAAGATTTGAAGCTTTCTGCATATTGTTTTGTAGTATGCTGTTAAGCTTAAAAAACCTACCATTTTAAATATCTTTCTTGCATGTTCTGCTTTCGTATTATTTCTTAATTTCTCTGTGATGGGTTCTTTGAAAAGTGTCATCATTTTGTACATTTTCTCCAAGTAAAAAGAAAAATATAATAAGTTGCATACTTTAATTTGTTAATTACTGGAATACTTGCATGGGCAGCTCTTCATGTAGCATGGGACAGATTGTTCCCCTAGGTCCTATTTACTTCGAAGATTGTATTAAATGAATTATAGGACTATCATTCATTAAATGAATGGTAAAAAACTCCTGTATAATTAGTCACGTGTTTACTTATATGTATTATCGAAACAGGATAAATTCTTCAAGTGCATACTTCGAAGTATCCACATGCTTTTAATAGGAAAATTACTTTTGAGCTTTTGTTTACAAAATTTAATAGACAATAAAATATAATTATTGTTATTGTTATTTTATTACTGTTATTATTATTATTATTGTTGTTGTTGTTGTTATTATTATTTTATTATCATCATTATTATTATTATTGTTGTTGTTGTTGTTATTACTATTATTATTATTATTATTATTATTATTTTTCTTATTATTATTCAGTCAAATTTCAAGGGTACAATGGTCATTCTCATTTGGTGCAACATTGAGACTAATTTTATACACCTCGCAAGGTGGTATTAGTTATTTAGGTGCAACAATAATTAGTATATGGTTTTAGTTTTATACCAGGCCCCCATACAATAAAGTAAACTCTGTATTAACCTATACTAATTTTCTTATACAGGGTTATACATCAAAGTAAATGGGGCTTTAGTTTAGTGTTAAGCATCGGCTATCTCCATCTATCTTTTCTGTGTTTTTAGTTCTGTTATTTCTGATTGATTTTATCCATTCCTCTTCAAATATTTTGGTATGTTGAAAACATTCTGATATATGGCATAACATCCTGATAAATTCTTTGCAGAGGTCAAATTACGAGGAAGCTGTGGAGCTCTTGAAAGTATCTTTGGACTCTTGCAAACAGCTTCCTTTACCATTGATCTTGTTTTATGAAGAACTGATTTCAACTTTGCGAAGCAAAACACTTCACCCAAGTATTATTGAATGGTGCGTGGCATTTTAGAGGCTGTGTTTTTGAACCCAAGTTATAATTAAATATATTAATACTTCTTTTGCACTTAGTTTGGGTTAGTTTTTCATGTTTTCTCTTTTGTTTCTTAAGCTGCCACTATAATGGTGGGTTAAGTATAATCGCGCATTATAAGTATATTAAATTAAGACAATGGATTTAGTAGAGGAACAACAGACAGTGCTTCAATTACTGAAACCATGGTTCTTCTTCTATTGGACCTCTTTGTGGTACAAGTTTCTTTAATAAATTTAAGATTATCCTGGAATAACAGCAGTTGGCATCACCTTGAAGTCCCCATCTGTCTGTCTTCTATGGAAATGACTCTATAGATTCTCCGGAACTGATGAAACCTGAGGTAGACATGCTCTTCCCTTCTGTTCTCCCATGCTCTGAGTTGTGGCATTAGGTTTTGATGAGTTGAGTCATCTCATTTAAATTGTTAACTGATCTTAATTAATAGACATTAGACTATTACATTATTCCACGGATTTCTGTTCCTCCGATGTTGTGAAAGCAGAGACTTATTCTGTGAGAGGAACTTACTCTTAGATTGACCTAACCGAGCCTCAATCTGACATTAAAGGTGCCTATCTTGATGTGGAGTCTCTCTCAGTAGTGGTATATGTAACTTAAGGGCTTCGAGATAGTGAAATCAGACATAACGACGCATCCAGTTTCAAAGATGCAGCTTGCTGCTGCACCTGTGGTAACAGCACATCTGCTGTTTTGAGTTTCAGATCAAACCATCAACAAGGAAAATGTCAGTACATTGGTATTTCTGTGGGCTTAGCACCGTTGTAAATAGCTGACCTTTGCCTTCAAACCAAATAAATTTGAATACATTTTCTCAGACGAATTGTGCACATCCAGATGCCATCTTTTTTATGCGGACTTGAAAAGAATCATCCATTTCTGTTTCTTAATTGCTTCACCAAGTACCCTCTTATATCAGATACCATCAAAATCCATAGGTTCCTACCTTTTACTATTGTGGAGGTATTGCAGTTTGGCTGTACACATGCTGACCAAAGTGAGTGGCCAAAACCTTTTGATAGTGTAGAAGGACCGGAATGTTTATAGCCTGCTGGAACTACCAAATTTTCTATTACCATACCTGTTAGCAGAATTGACCACTTTTATGACTTATTCGTGTCACCATCATCTGCTACTATGATAGCTACAAACGGATGCCCCTTGTGTTCCTCTGTTTATCTAGATGGGACTTTGATTGGAAGGTGTTAAAGAAACTAGGTTATAAGCTTCAACAGGGTCAGGTTTTTTCCCTCTATTTACTCTTGTCGCATTCAGTACTGCACTTCTAGCATGAGCTGCATTATTAACTGCCACATCACATCACACAACTCCACACTGATTGACCTTTTCTTTTCTGACCTAGAACTTTCCCACCATTGCAACCTGGATCTTGACAAACCTTTACCTTCTTTTTCCTTTTTCATTATTTTATTTTTTCAAACTGACATGAATCATTCCTCTTAAGACATTAAAACTTACTCAGACTAAAGACCATCCTTCACAAGATAGGGAGGAAGGGATGGCCAAGGCGATTATGAATCTGAAAAGGCAAAGTTGTGCAAGACATGTTCAGATTTCCTGAAGTTGGAAAATAATTCAAACCAACAAACATATGCGTTTTCTTGAAGATCAAATTGGGAAGTTCACACACAGACTTGTGGATAACTGGAAATGAAGGATATAAAAGATAGAAGAGAAGGCACTGAGGAATTCAGATGCTTATCCTATTCCAGTGATACTGCTAGAGGAAATTCATTTGGTGTGACATTTGGTAGCACTTCAACTGTTCTGATTTGAAATAATCTCATCCGAAAGCTCTTCTTTAGTTTCAACTAGAACTTAAGCCTGGAAGATAGCTTCATTGTTATTGTCCATGTTGCATTAATAAGATTTATTATTGCTTTATGTTGCAGGGTCAGCAAACAAGTAGGAGAGTTCGAGTCAATATATTTATCAGACCTTGATAATGGGAATTTAATTGGTCAAGATTTGTCTTATGGATTAGAAGGTTAGAGATATCTATTAGATAGTTGAAAAATGCTAAGTTATGATCTAAATGTTATTTAGTTATATTAATACCATATTGGAATATTCGTATTTCTTGTTGCAGGAAAATTGTGGATGAATCTTGATGGTGATATATCTCCTATATGCTTAAATATTTTGCCTCTTGTTTCTCCGTCATCTAGGTAATGTACTCTTCATTTTTCACTAATATATCCTAATAACTTTCGTTGAAACTCCTTTAGAAAATGTTTGAAGACATTGGATATTATTTATCACCTCTAACAATTTAAGATTCTAAATGAGGTGGTTATTAAAATTTTTGTGGGCATACTAATGGGTATTTGTCCTAGTTTCAAGGTTTCCCCATCCCTTTGTAGAAGAGTTCCGCATGCTAGACCCCTTGATAAGAATCTTACTGCATTTCAAGGAAACTCTAGATACCGTTACGTAAAATGTTTCTCCACTAACATTTAAACTTTTAGAATTTGGTAATCATTCAATAAATATTAATTTATTTAATTTGTTCAAAATGCTCATCTACAAATAGAATTGAAAAACACTAGAGAAAGTTGATGACATTTCATTGGGATTGAAGCTTTTTGCACCTATCTTAAGAAAATGGAAAGAAGTCAAAAAGACAGGAAGACTTGGAAAAAGTTTTGGATTTTATGGCTGTTTGTTTGAACTGGCAAAAGAAGGTATTGATTGGGGGGGTAGGTGGAAGGTTTGAAGGTAATAGTTTGACACTTCGAAGAACTTCTCCTATGTCTTTGGACTTCTTGAGAACTCTTGTGGATGTTTTGGAGTTACTTCTCTCTAGTTACACTGATGGAAGGCCCAATTCACTTTACCACTATTGGCCTGTCCTGATTGTATTTCTCTGGTCTGTTTAAGTTTTTTTAGTGGTTGACTTTGTTGATCAGATCTTGATTGCTATAATTTAATTATTGTGGAAATGTTGGTAAGTGTATGCAGTATTTTGGTCAAACCCATTAGTTTATCATCAAAGTGACGTACCCGTAACAGGGATCCTATGTAGAAAGACTTGTGCTCGTCCTAATGTGTTGCAATGAAATAATATCACTCAAAGTTATGTCGCTTATCTTTCAAAGTTTATCCTCTCTCTTGTTCTATTTATCAGGTGGGAAAACTATGGAAACAGACTATTCCTAAAAACTGTTTGCTTTATCCTATTCTCAAATCCAAAAATTTTGTCTGAGATGCTAAGCTACAAATCATGTTTACAGTTTCTGCTTCTGTGTGTATCACTTCCTCGAAAGGGTTGTGGAAAGGGTATATAATTATCGAACAAAATTATGCTTGTCTCTTCTGATTGGTCATTTTTCTAATAATGATATCGAGCTATGAGTAAATAAAGGTTTCTTCATGCAGGCTCAAAATGTCCAAAGTTTGATGGTTTTTTGTGCTTCAAATTATTTGATCGGGCAGTCTAGTTCAACAATATTGGTACATACATGATTTTCTCTTGTATGGCTATGAACTTGTTCCACTAGCATGTGTCTATAGATACGCATGATGTTTTGTGGAGCCTAGTTAGCTGAAAATAATATTGCTTAAGTAGATTTACATTAGCAACATGAGAGTGAAAATTTATCATATTTAAGCCCATCAATGGAATGTAATTTTTGAGAATCGTAGGTAACAAACATGCTAAAACCTCCAAGAGCTGAAATTTTCATGTAGTTATGTCTTGATGTGCCATTCAAAGGATCGGACAGCATACCATTAAGTAACTTTAAAAAGATTCATTTGCTTGAATCAAATCACATAAAGTATTACTATTAGATGTTGCACACTTGATTTGCGAGTGCTTACACCCCCTCTAAAAAGCACACTTTCCCCCCAAAAGTTTCGAAATTATGCTTACACCCTCTCCAAAAATTCTATGTTTATAACTAACATTTTTCTGTTAGGATTTGGATGAATGCTGATGTTTGAGTGAAAAAATTACATAAAGTTCCAATAACCCCTAATTCAACATTGTCTTAGTAATATTTTTATATTTATCAAGGGGTAAATGTAATATATAAAAAGTAAAAAGATTTAACTATAATAAAATATTGTTCCTCAATTATAGCCATCGGATGCAAAGTAGTGAATGAAAAATTAGTTACCTTTGGTGCTTTTTTTATATATTGTAGATGGGGTGAGGTCAATATCATTGTTCATCTATTTCTAAAAGTGTTTTGTTTAACTAACAATGTCTTGTTCAAGTACTTCATCCAGTGCTTCAAGAAATAGATGCAACAATGGTGCACACCTCACCACATATATAGGAAGTAAAAGATGTACAGAATAAATAACGAGTTTTTCATTCATAAATGACTACTTTGAGAATAATTCTATTATAATTACATCCTTTTGATTTTATATATATTATATTTACCCCTCACAAGTATAAAAATATTACTATTGGGAATGCTAAATGAGGGGTAAAATTGGAAGGGAATGTAATTTTTTTGGTGACTTCAACATTTTCCATATTAGGCTCTAGCTTCAATTAGGTTTTGACTGAACACCAAACGCTCAACACATAAATGGAGAATTCTCAGAGCGGTTGTAAAAATGTTGAGAAACTACTTCTTTTGAAATACTTTGATCCCTCAACTCTTATACTGTTATGGCTGCAATTATATGAAAAAACTGTTTCCATTTGAATGTTCTACAAAATTTTTGCTTTTAGTATCAGAGCAAGTGGAAGTAAATGTTGCAATACATAATATTCTTAGGAAGTTTATATATACATATTTGATTCTAAGAAAGAGTCCAAGGTATCTTTATATTAGATTGATGTGATGAGGCATTCTTCTGGAGTTTTTTCCTTATTTTAAAGTGGAAGAAAGTTGTTCAAATGAGCTCGATAAAAGGTTAAGTTGCATTAGATACCGATGGAAGCAATATTTAATGTGAACCAAATTAGGGGGAATGCCATGCCTAGGGAAATTGAATATAAATATATGATGTAATTCGAAATTAGTTTCATTATTTGGGAACTTCGAGACAATAGTTAAAACTGGTTAAATGATGTGTCCTAATTCTTGAGGCCATTTGTGGTTTTTAAGTTCAAGCAATTCAACTCATGGGAGTGCAACTTTCTCTTTTATTCTTTTTCTACTTTGTTCTTCTCGTGTTATTATCTATCCCAGTTGTATATTGTGGGTTTAATACCTTCTGTGATATTACAAATGAACCTCTATGATAAAAAATAGCAATATACATCCTTGGTACTTTTTAAAATGAAGCAATTTACCTCCTTGTTTAACGAGGTAATTGTTTCACTTTAAAAAACACAGGGGGGTAAATTACTGTATTTTGAAAAATACAGGGAGGTCAATTGCTATTTGTTTTTTGATAGGGGGTAATTTGCTAATTTACAATATCACAGAGGGGTTACTTGCATTTTCCCCTATTCTTTTATGTTCTGGATTTTGTTTTTCTTTTATCTAGAGTGGTTTTTTGCTTGTCGCATTCGTTATTAAAGAAATATATGCACCTGAGCTTGCTCTTTGCACAAAGGATATATATTTGACTGTAATCATATTGCAGCATATAAAAGACATGGCCTCACCTCGGATAGGTGCTCATGCATCAGGATGAGTAACAATCAAGAGCAAGAAGTAACACTAAGATAAAAAATGAAGTTGGGAATTAGCAAATGTTATAAGTTAATAATTAAGGAGAGAAAAAATACAAGGAAGCTGAAAAATGAAGTTGGCTTTCAGGTAAGTGTGGGTGTAAAGATGATTTACGCCAAGTGGTGCTCTGGGGGTCTTGTTATATAAGGATTCAGTTAAAACTTGAAGAGGTCAAAGGTTCTTAATAAACTAAGGCCCTCAGGAAAGTGGATTATATGTACAATGTTTGGTAGTTTGTGTGTAATGCCATGCCTTAGGTATAGTGCGTCGCTTGGGTATTATAATTCATGGAAACATGCTGGTGCTTTGATGACTGGAGCTTGAATCATCACTGTACTGTGGTAAACCTGCACTATTGCTTGTTAAGTCGTGTTTCTACACCCTCTCTCCTCTCCTACAGTTTGCCTAGCTGATCGTGGGAAAGATGATTAAGTTTGGCCTCTGTGATAAAGAGTAATTAGCAAACACAGAGAGGCAAAGGCTGACAATCCTCCCTTAAAGTAGTAATATATGTGGACTTACAATTAAGTTTTTGTCTTTTAGAACAAATGGAATAATCCCTTCTCTTTGTTTGCATTGAACAAATCCTTGTCCAACTCTTCCATATTAGAGAGATAGGAGATTGGATGTGATGAGGGGTTCTCTCACCCCTCCTCTTCCCTTCCCTCATCATCTTTGTGCTTGTGGATAATTAATTGTCCATATCAGACAGAACGTCTGCTTTCTACTATTATAGACTTGTCAAAATCATTGACGTAATATTTTTACAAACATCCATCCCATAATAATCACTTAAAGTTGTTCATAGGTTGCCAGTTCATTAGACAAACTTCTGTTGAAGTCTTTGTTCCTTTGATCTTGTAGAGTCTTAAATAGACAGGCCTGAACTTTATAATTCCCTTTTCTTGCAGATCCTCTTCAGCATTGCAAGTTCTGCCCATAAAGTTTGTTTTACTTTCTGTAGTAAGTGCACAATCTAATCTGAACAGTTAGATTAAATTGAAGGATAAATATGATTCTTTCATGCCAATTCAGGTTGAGAGATTGACCAACCAAGGATCTTTGGGAGGCATCGATGCGCTTCTTGGTTGCCCTATTCACCTCCCTTCCTCCAAGGTTGGGTGAAATCTGATGCTATTAGACCTTTTTTGATGAGCAAAAGCTGGTATATATATTTTTAATTTGTCTGTGGCCTCATAAAGTGGGATACCTTTTCTGATGCTTCATCTTGGCAATTCCTTGAAAGCTTTAGAAGTTGCTCTATAACAACATTTTGTTATCCTCATTTCCTGAATTACTTCAACAGCCGCAGGTGATTGGTGACGTGGTGCATGAGTTTAGGCCATTGTACCATCATGCTCTAGTGCAACTATTGCAGACCATCCAATAACATGCTACTTTTTTTCATTTTGTTGACTCCTGCGAGACATTTTTTTTTATCTAGTGACAATATGAAGAAATTAAGAAGATTACGAACTCCAGTTACAGTGGCACCATAAGCATGGCTGAAATTGAATAAATGCATCAGGAGTCTTAAAAGTGGCTGTCAGCGTCTACAATTATGATCTTAACATAAATGCCTTGAAATGCTGTGGAGCTTCTTGAAATGCTCTAAAGAGATTCTGAAGATCTACCAGAATCTCATAAAGTAGCCCACATTGAAAACATGATGCTACTCATATGGAAAGGTTTCTGAGCTAAGGTTATAAAGATACAGTAATCAACCAAGGGGCCATTTGGATCTATGGATCTGATGAGTAAGACTGATAACTGAATGGGGTCTGTTCCTTTGATGTCTTTTAGCTTAATCATCCTCTATTTGGACTATAGGTTTGAATATTGCCGTATGTCAACTTTATAAACAATCTCTTGCTCTGTAGGACATACAAACTTTTTTAGTAGCAAATTGCTTAACTACCTTTATAGTGTGAATATCTCTTTCTAAAATATCCCAACTGCGTCATATCTATGTATTTGCCATTGCTGTTCTCTGTGTCCATGTAACCCTTGATATGCTGACTTTTGTTTATCTTGTCCGTGGCAGCTGTTCTCTCAACACTCCTGGCAATTTTTGACGGTGAAGCAAAAGCAGATTGCCATTCTCTCTCTTCATTACGCTGCTAACTGGATGCGGGAGCTGGTAAATTGATCCATTAGCTTTGTTGTGCCTGACATGTATATCTATTTTAAGTTGGACTGAGTTTCTTGCTAATTTCATACCGTACAGCTAAATGCCTTCTCCACTCAAGTTGTCGAGGGATCAGACACCATAAGCCAAGCAACAAAGGGAGACATAATATTTAAGCTATTAAAGCGCTTGAGGAACCTCGTGTATGTACTCAAACCTTTTAAAAGCAGATTCCATGAAAAATTTAACCAGAATTTTGTTATATAAAATTACATTCAAGGAATTGCAGCATGAATTATGCTTTGTGGAGATTATAGTAATCTTTGTTTTCTCATACTATTTTTAGAGCTGTATTTCGCTACTCTATTGTTATAGAACAATAACTGACTCTTGTAACTCCTTTTTGTTAGATCTGTCTCCATAATAATGTCACTTGCTCGAATTTGGTATGACATTGCTTAATCCTTGTATTTTTTCACAACCAAACCGCAATACTGAACATGTGTGTCTGTTCGATATATAATCCTCGCTTGAACTCTTCCAAAAAATTGCAGATTACTCCACATCTAGCTATGTAATAATGGACAAGCTCTGCAGCCTTTGGTAGGACGTTCTTGGCCTTGATTACTCTGCTTAAAAGATTCATCATGGAAAGAGCAAATAGAGGTTATATTGTTGTATTTTGGAACTTCTAGATAGTGAAGTAAATTAAAGCTTGTCGGCCTCAGCTTAAGTCTGGGTAGTATGGAAGGAGAGAGAGCTTGACGTCTGACGTAATCAGCCATGCTCGAACACATATAGGACCGCTCAGAACTTGAGCCTGGTAGAAAATTTGGCTTGTTAATTATCTTCAAAATAATGTATAATCATCAAGAATTTTCTCTCTGCCTCTGTTCAGGGTGATTTATATGAAATCTGCCTAAAGAAAAAGAAGAAATCAGCAAGCAAACTAGAGCTCTGTCTAAAGCTACACAGGAAAAATGATCAAGCTTCCCAAAATCTCAGCATGACTTGAAGTATTTTACATCCCTAATTTGGTTTTGTATGAGATGTTATTTTTATAACATGTAAGAATTTGCTTTTTGCATTATGTAGTCAGTCAGATGTAAGCTTTTATGTGGAAACCGCTATGAAGGAGGTGATGATAACTGTTCCTGAACATTGTTAACATAGTCGCTAATGAGTCATTTTTGTGGTATTTTAAAGTATTTGAGTTGACCATTGGAATGCTTATCTGCACTCTACGTGGATTATCAAACCCAACATTCCAAGCTGCAGCCTAGCTCAACTAAAATGCTTGAACAAGAATACTTTTCGTTGTTGCATTACATTTTTTATAATTGGGGTTTGCATATTGCCTAAAGTATGTTTTATTCTGAATGCATTTTTTTTTCTTTTCCATGACTTTTATTAACCAGAAAATCTGTTTCTTGTTTTTCTGGTACAATCACTTTTCATTATTGATCTTTAGTGGACAACAATAACAATTTGAATCTCACAACTTATTATGCTGTGTCTAGTTCAAATTATTACTAGCCGTCCACATTGGTTGTTGGAGAATAGTGTATGGCTAATTTATGAGACCAAGTGCTTCCTGCTTGTGAAGATTGGCTTTAGCATGTTGGCCTACTTGGCCAGTTCTCACTAAGTTGGCAACAGTAGGATTTTGATCTGGTTTCTTACACATGATATCAGTCCTTTGTGATGTATCTGTCATCTATTAGATGGGCCATAACTTTTGGAGTGGGTGATGGGCAATGGATTGGATGTGACAAGAACTTTTTCATGGTAGCTAGTTTGTAACACGCCATCCTCAGCAGTTTGTTGGAGAATATTACGACTAATTTATAAGGCATGAATTAGTTCCTATTTGTCAACCTAAACCAATCATTTGGTCTAGTTGATTAATGGTCTCCTGAGTTGAATAATATGTCGAAGCACCCGTTTGCTGGTACGCTACTGTTGTTCTATTGGTTAGTTTTACTCTAAGGCATAAGAATAATCGGTCATGATCTTTGGATCGAAGTTGAGGCAATAAATTAGGAGAAGAAGCCATCTTAGAGAGAGGTAAAAAATATATCTTGTCAACATATTTTTCCAATAGAAGTGGAGTGTAGTGAGGAAATTGCTAGACCGCAGAAATCACCACTTAATTGTTACTGGTTAGCTGTACGTACTGGCTATGTTGGAGGAAACCTGTCTCTCTATCGATGCCTTTCTCACTTGAAACCCACGGATCCAAAAGCTGGAATAGGAATGATGGTAGAATTGTCGGCTGAATGCCAAATGCATTCTAGGCTGTGTACAATATTTGTTACTGTAATCAGGCTGACTAGGATGCGACCTCTTATTTGTATATAGTCTAGATTACTTATGAACTTTAGTACAATGAATCAACGTTGATTTTGCTATTTACCTTATGCAGTGGTATTGTTGTTGACAGCATGTATTGCAATGTTTAACTATATCTCAATGATGCAGATTTGTTGAGTGTTTATTGGACAATTGTCTCAAACAACATCCGGTAATTCTCCCTGAGCTATATCCACATTTGGAGCAGTCACGAATTATTGAGCTAGATTGTATGGGAGATCTGGAAAAGATGAGTCAGCATCCTAAAGCAATTGAAAGTATATTGCAAAAGAAAAAGAGAAAAAGACAAAAGTTCATATCACCATCAGCTAATACAAATATTGAGGAAAAACTCCGGCAGCCAACAATAGTTGACATTTGGAAAAAGGCAGGCGCTATACCCAGCCAAGAAGCTTCCAGAGATGATTTGTCTACTGTATCCTCAAGGGCCATACAATCTGAATCAGCAGGATATCATCTTGATAACTCTGATGTACCACAAACTATTGAAACTTCTGCACCTGCAAAGTGTTTAGAAGCACAAAGGAGCAAGTTCAGGCCTCTTCTAGTTGATTGCCTCTCCATACTTGCATGTTTAAAGGTACGTTTATATCTTGCTTTGCAGTTACTCTTATGCATACATATTCGAAGTATTTGGTTGTATTTAAGTATCTTACGAAGTGTGTATGGAGTCAATCAAATTGAAAGAGTATTGCTTTTTGATTGTTTGCAAATAAAAAATTCATCTGTTTGCATCATTAGGAAGCTGAAAAGAACCAAAGGTGGGATCTCCCTTGATATAGGTGTTACGTTTTTTCTTTACTAGGGACTCTAGAATTGCATGACATAAATAGCATGTCATGTGGGAAAGAAAATCTTATCTTACATCCTTGTCAACTTATATACTTACTCAGTTCATCTTGTAAACAAATTTTTTTTGATAAGTTAGCAGCATTAACTTCTAAGAGTAACACTAGAAGTAAAGATTTATATGGTGGCCGCTGCTCAAAAGAGCCACCTGAGTTGCTCCCAGGAGAAGTCAAACTTTATAGACTATTGTTTGAAATTCTCAACAAGCAAATGCATGAGTGTTGCTACGAGATGTAACAGCTTTGATAGATTAATTCCTTCTTCCTCTTTTCTTAAGTCACTTATTTCATTCCTAACCCCTTCCAGATCGCAAGCTTGTAATGCTAGACTTAGACAATATGCCAGCTGGCTGGTTAGTCTGAAGTTTCTTGCTCCAGTTCCTTTCAATCATTGAACTACCTCAAAGATTTGTGCCTTCAGATTATGTCCATATTTACTTCAAGTTAAAGCTTGAAAATACTTTCTGAAGCTTCTAAAGACTTGTGTGCTTGTAAGAAAACTAATTTAACCCTCTTCGGAGATCAGATATAACGCTTTGCTATCATTACTTCAATGGTTAAGGATGTCTAGAATACTTGGTGAGCCTTCAATGACTTGTGTGCTTGTAACATGCCAAAATTAAACCATACTCGGTGATCAGGTCTGATGCTTCGCAATTCATAAAAAGCTGTGGATAAAAACACAGGTATAAAGAATTCATAGTTCTTACCATTTTATGCTACAGTCAAATATCTCACAATGACCAGCTGATGGCAAAAGAAGAGAAACAGGAAACAGAAGGAAAAGCGGGACAGCAACTCTTCTAGTCAAATGCACTTTTATTAGTGAAGGATAAGATAAAAAAAACATGAATGCCTAACACTTGTGAAATGCTTTACATCTGTCAGTGGCAAATAATTAGAGTAGGATAATTATAATTGGTGATAACTCACTCAATAAAAGTCTTTACAAAAAGATCTAGTCAAGAAAATGTACACTATAAAAGGACCAGAGGAGCTGAATGGCAGTTAATACTTGCTGTTGTATTAATGTTGGTTTGTTCGATTTCAGATAGGTGGGTTGTTGAATGTTGGTTTGCTCAAAATCAGTCACTGTATTATTCTCTCAAAGTTAAGTTAGTGTTTTCCTTTTCTCATCTGTTGGCTGGTACCAATTTAAAACCCTGGGTTCCGGCAAGTTTCCCTAAATGAAATTCCTTTGCCATTTGTTGCCAGCTCCAGGGTTTTCTGTAGTTTGAACATATATTGGGGCATTTCTTTGCCAGTCCTGCACTATGTCTGTTATTGACAAAGTCAGAGTCCCTGTAATTTTGTGTTGAGATTTGTTTTATCTTGTTTTCCTTTTTTTTGTGGTCTTATTTTAAAACCCAACTTTTAAGTAAATATTACATTAGGTCCCTTTTATTTTCACTCAATGGAAAAAACATTTGCCCAACTTTGACTCTTTGCTTTGAGTTTCCCGTAGCAGTTATAATGCATAAACATGATATGACATTGGACATCGTAACGTATGTTTTTTTTTTAAACATTATTACACAACATGGCTTGGGCATGGCTGTCCTATAAATTTCATGTACAAAAAATATAAGTGTATGGACGACGCACCCACACATACATATATAAATACATGTATGTAATTGGTCAATGATCTAAAGAAAAATAGACAGCCAAGATACGTGTTCATTTGGGTTATAGTATTGGACGCATGTGAATATGATTTGTATATTATGATAAAAAGAGTAAACTTTAAAGAAAAGGAAATGTAAAGAGAAAATGAGATAGCATGAACTTAAATTCAATTTATAAAATATATTAAACTTTGCTATTTCAAAAACATGACGGACATGCTATCAGCGTGTCACTGCTGGGTCAGAAACTTTTCTTTTTTCTTTAATTTCTAAAATGATTTTTCGAAGTGCCAGTTGATTATAGCTTAACAGTCATTTTTCCTAAAATAAAGGATGATATTAGTGCATGCAAAAGTTCCATACTACTGAATGGAATGTAAGATATTTTCTATCCATGTGTACAGAAATTACTTTGATGCTTGGCATTGGCAGTTTGTCATCAACAGGATATCTATTCTTCTAATATTTCCCCCCTTTCCTTTTGTACGCAGAATAATCAAGGTTCTTGTTGTGCGGACCCATCTGCTGAGGTCTCTCTCTCTCTCTCTCTCTCCTTATCTGTATTCATACAGAAGCACTCACTGAACTGGTTAACTTGCATAAAGAGCCCAACCTGCAGAATATGAATGTTTAATCTGTATGTAAATGCTCAGATAAAAACCTGTCTTGCATAGGTCTACATTTAACTTTTGGTTTTCTACCAGTTACCTATTTATCTGTATCTCCTGCGCGATCTTCACAAAAAGCTGGACCACTTAAGCCCCACAAGAAAACAAAATTTAGCAAGAGGCTCAAATGTTCCAGCAGGATTTATGGGGATGAAAGTAAATGACTTCTTAAGGAAGTTACGGCCTTTGTTTCCATATCTTCGGAAAAACTTTGATCGTGCAGTACGCATTCTTTCAGAAGGTTAGTGAGACGAACTTATTCGGTAAGAGGCGGAATCTGTGGTTTTCTTATCTTGGCTGACATAACTTGGCTGTAGGTGCTGAAACTTGTCAAGAACACTGGATATATCAGTCTAATTTGGCTGCAAATCCAGAGATTATCAACACAAGTATTTCTGCATCTCCAGCTCTCACTTCTACTGCAATTTTTAAAGAGACACTTCTTTGCTTTGGCAAGGTGATCCACACTTACTCATATCCACTTTTGTTAGATCTCTTCGTATTTGTTCCTTGGTGCTATTTGTCTGCAGCTAATACCTGTATTAGTCTTTCCAAGTATTGATCATTGTTGTGCTCTTCTACTCTGTTTCCGATATAGATGCTCAATCTGCCTGATCTTCTGAAGGAAAAAACTATTCTATCAGACCTTCTCCAGGCCTTCCAGCCATTGGAGATGTCTGGTTGCTTTTTCCAAGAAATGCGGCTGATTCCTTCACCGGGGAATATGGACTATTTGTATTCTGGTGCTTACATTTTCCTAGGAGGTGTCTTTGACGTGGGTATGTTTTTCCATTTCTAACTTTTGGATAATTCAAGCAGACAAATTTTTGAGTTTGAATGCTTGATTATTCTTTTTGGCAGCCACAAACTTCTCATTTACACTGGCTTCAGAAGTCTTGCTGACTTTAGAGGTCATGGTTACATCCATCCGTGTGTTCCTGAATAGATCTCCATGTGAAAATGGAAAGGATACTTGCGCTGGATTTAGCAAGGAAATCATTCCTTTTCTCTGTAATAAGCTGGGGGCTTATGCTCAAAAGCTTTTGATGCACAAGTGTGATAAGGATGATGTTGACAGTAGTTTGAAAATTAAAGTGAGTTTAGTATCTTATATTTCATAAATGATGGATTTGGTTGATAGAAGTCATTGCATTCCCACTATATCAAAAGGTGAAATAAAAACTATTCTTCTCATCATTACAGGGGGAAATGGTTCAGAAAATACTGCGTATTTACTTGGGAAATTGCCCGTCAACATTGGATTCACTAAATGAGCTTGCATGCTCTGTTTTACCTCAGGTGCACTAATTTCCTGGAAAATTTTTGTAGAGTTGACTGCACAATAACATACATAAACCTATGTATATGTGCCAGCCTTTAACACATGTCGGCTTCTCAAGCTCTTTAACCTTCTTTAAGATTCATGAATAAGGTGACAGTTAGCTTATTCATACTCTTCTATGACATTTTTCTTAAAGCATGGGACAGCCGTTTCAATTAGATCCAAATGGCTGTATAGGCCCCACATCACGCCTCTTTAATTTGTATTAGGTATATTCCGCTGAAACTTCAACAGAGGATGATAATTATCGGACTTTTCCTACCCTATGCCCTGCAACAATGACTGTCTGGTATCGAGTAATGGTGAGCTAGAAACCTATTAGTTTATTGGCTGAGAACTTATATTTTGTAATGGAGATGTTGATAGTAACTCATTCTTGTGCAGCATGAAGAGAACATTTCTGCACTCAACAATTTGGTAAGTTGGTTATATGTGTATCCATCAATAAAAGGACTTGGTAACTCATTTTGTGTAACTTGGAAATTACCTGTAGTTTGTGTTTCCTGCTTAGGTTAAGGAAATTTCTCTTATGGAGAAGCCAAGAGGTGGAGCTAAAGTGGAAACTGTATGGAGGCTCCTGAACAAAATTTTGCAGTCTGTAAACGTGGTTGTATTCCTAATTAACATGTGCAGGAATAATGACAAGGTGGTTTTTCCTTTCTCTTTGTTTTAACATTTTTGAAGTGTAAAGTAAATGAAGTGTTGACATTTTAGTTTGGTGGACTAGGTGACAATTCATGCAATGGCTGTCAAGTACGGCGGAAAGTTCATTGATTCCTTCCTTAGAGGTATATTTAATTTGTCTTTGGATATCATCCAAACAATGGATAAATAGAAATCAGTATGTTCCATTTAATGCTCATCCATTGATGAAGCCATTATCTGCCTGTGTGGCATGTCATTCTGTGCTTTGGAATGTTAGGCCAACCATCTCTTGCACATTTCTCTTCATCCGCATTTTGCTTCTGGATCTGTTTTTCTACTGCTTTTTTCTTGTCTTATTGGCCGGTGATGATGTGGTAAAGGTATTCAGAATTGACTCATCAATATGAAGGCACAAGTGATCTAATACCAAAGTTGAAATTATGTAACTAAACAAAAACAAGAGGTAGCACCTAAACTGTTTCCTCTTCCGGACCAAATAATAGTCACACCAGTATATATGCCTCACAAAGCTATGATAAACTAAACTTAAACTTGAAAACACCCATATGTATTTACTAATTTATGTTAAAATGCATACCAACCTGTGAAACAAATAACCATGTAGAAACACTCTAAACATTTATGATGAATTTCTCAGATTTTTTAACCAAAACGCGACCAAGATTTCAAGCTCGAGAGAGGAGTTGTTAACATAGGATTTTGCAGTATAAAGAATTGGGAATAACATTGGGGATTCAAATCATTTCCAAGTACAATCTGCGGAATTGCATTGTTTTACATCAAACGTGAACATGAAATTGTGTAAAGATGATATTTTTGTTCAGTTGTTTGAACTATTCGTGAGGCTAGCTCATGTTTGCATCATGATTTAACTCTTCTGTCAAGATGCTCTTGATAGCGGCATTCTTTTTCGTTAGTGCCATGTCAAATCTCAAGGGAGGTTGTTCTAATAATCACTATCAAATAATTTTCTTGAATTGCTGAAACGGTTCTTTTTCTCTCCAGTTTTTGATTTCTTGCAGATCCAGTTTTCGGTGCACAAGGACCTCATACTTCAAATGGTGAGACTGTTGGAATAGATTTATTTACCGTAACGGTCATTGAATATTTGTTCTAATGAGTTTCCTTAATCGACTTAGATTAAAGAGCTTCAGAAAGCAACAAGAACCATACAGACACTATGTTCGGAAGCAAAGGTCAGCTCTTTAAATCCATATTCCTTTTCCGTCTATGCAGCATCAAGGACTTCTTAACAAAAATTGCTGCTTCATTGAAGGGCTCAAAACAAACAGCTATAACTCGCAAAATTCCTGCCACAAAAAGATCTTTGGAACGATTTTTATTTCATGTCAAGGCTCTTCTTTACACAACACCAAGTGGATGCTCGTTCTGGATGGGTAAACATATTTGAATCATTGAATTTCGTTTCAACGAGTATATGCTGTGCTACAACTTCTAAGTGTAGAGATTCTTGTGCTATTTCTGATCCCCAACTTGAAATTTGTCAGGCAATCTAAAGCATAAAGACTTGATGGGACAAGTTGTTAGCTCTCAAGCATACTTGGATGATGAGGATGATGGGATTCAAGATGATGATCCTGCAGATGCCATTGTTGACCACCAACCCACCAATGGTTCTACTCCACAATGATCTCTAATCTAATTTCCTCTCTCTAGTAGTATACAGCACTTTTTAGTACCGATTATAGGGATGTTGTGCAAGCAAAATACTTTAAAAATAATATTATTTTACCAGTATTTTTCAGAAGTTAAAAACACCATTCTTTTATATTTTTCAAAATGACATCGACACTAAATTTAAAAAGAAATGTTGTTCATCTGCAATTAAATATGTTGAGCCATAACTTATAGCTGTGTATTCCGTAACTAATAAAAAAAGGGTAAAATTATAAAACAGTGAAGTAAATATGTCAATGATATATTAGTTTGCAAAAAAATGTGTAACTGAACAAAAAATTATGCATGAAAAGTCAAATTCATGTTAGAAAATTATGACATATTTTCAACAATAGTTTTATGTTCCTTAATATTTTTATGAAGATCAAAATTTGTTGTATAAGAAATTATTAAAGTATCAAATATGTATGGTTACTGTAGTCATCATTTAACACTTGAAAGAATTTGAATTGGAAAAAAAAAATCATAAGCAAAAATTAATTAAAGTTATAAATTCTACTTGCATCAAAGAAAATTGAAAAATATAATGAACTATGCAATTAAATGGATTCTCATAGCTTTTATTATTTTAATATAATTTTATTTACACACCTATTTATGTTATATGTATTTTAAAAATACTTAAAAATCAAACTCCATTTAAAAATATATACTTTTACATAAATTCTGAACAAGCATTTTGGCAAAATGCCCATTTATATATCCTACAAAAAAAAAATTATTAGGGTATGATAAATTATTTAATAATCATAAATTGATATTTTTAAAAGTAGAAATTGGTGGAAATAAATCTAAAAAGGGTGACAGGTTATAATACAGCAGAAGAATTGGAAAAATAGAGGAAGCGATGCTATCGAATAGTAGAAGGTACAAATTCTGAAACATAATGTATGAGCCAATTTCGCATTACCTGAAAAGATACAAAAAGGAAAACCTGGCCCATGCAGGTCTCGAACCTGCGACCTTCGCGTTATTAGCACGACGCTCTAACCAACTGAGCTAATAGGCCTATGCGTTGGTGCTTCATACTAAGTAGTTTGAGATACTTAGTAAACAATATAAAAGAAGGAAATGGATGGGATTAGAATATGGTTGATTTGGGTATGGTTAAAGTGTCCATAAGGAAATGAGACAAAAAAAATACAATATTCCTCCTACATATAATCAAAGAGAAGTAAGTATATTGACATTAATCCATCTGAATTGAGGTCCTACTCCTACTATTAAGCAAGACTTTGATTTTCTTAATAATTCCCATATCCTTAATCCTTTAACAACCACACTTCTTGACTGTGAATAGATAGATATATGTTTACATGGTGAAAATGAAAGGGTTGATTGTGTCAAAATGCTATACAACAGCTGCACCACCAATTTTTCCTGCAAACATACCTTCCCAATTACTTAACAAACACAAAAGGCATTAGAGAGTGCATATTTTGTTAGAGACAAAAAATGACAATGGCATCATCATCACCTGCCTCTCCTATCAAACAAACAAACAACGAAAATCTCAAGAAGAATAGAATTCAAGTCTCCAATACAAAGAAGCCACTCTTCTTCTATGTCAATCTTGCAAAGGTAAATTACATAATACTCTCTCTCTCTCTTTCTCACATATTTATATAGCACATGGAAATTCATATTCACGTCGGTCTCTCCAAACCAATCACATGCTAAATGTACTGCTCTCCTCCTGGGATTGCTTCTATTTGACGAAACACCAGCCCGCCTGTATGATCGACCTGATTTGAATTAAATATTCGTTCGACAATGTAAATTAATGGGATTGAGATTTATCGTCCCACAATTTCTTAACTTTTTTACTTATTTATTTGTACTTACTTGCATATAATATGCTACATATAGTACTTTAGTTTTATTTTAATTTGTTTAAGTGGAACTGAACAGTGATAATGGGTTATTTTTTTCTTTTCTTTCTTATGCAGAGGTACTTACAACAACATAAAGAGATTGAACTTTCTGCTTTGGGCATGGGTAACAATCTTCATCCTTGTCTTTTTTAATTCTTTTTTTTTTATCTGTTTCAAGGTTAGGGTCATGCGTTGTTTATTTAAGAAAAAATCAACTAATTCCAAATATTTAGAGCATTATTTGGTGCATCTCGAATAATTATTTGATTATGTTGATGATAATTTTGTATTATTCATTGCAGCCATCACTACCGTTGTAACAATAGCTGAGATTCTGAAAAATAATGGATTTGTGACCGAGAAGAGTAAGTGATTTATTTGAATAAATAAAGTAGAATATGTCCTAAGTACTCTAAGAAATTGAGGGAAATTAAATGATATATAGTTCATATGAAATATTAATGTTCTTAAAATGAATTGCAGGTATTGTCACCTCCACTGTTGGAATGAAAGATGTAGCTAAGGGCCGTGTAATTCACAAAGCTAGGGTGAGTCTCTAATTTACCCACATATATATATATATATATATATATTATTTAATTTGTACTAATTCTTACATATACATATTATTGAGAACATTTTTGATACAATTTACCATCCTATGATATTGCAAATGAATAAATTACCTTTTCTATGAAAAAGTAACAACAATTTACCCCCTGGATAAATTGCTACATTTCTAAAAATATAAGGGGATAATTTGCTCATTTGCAATATTACAAGGGGTTGGTTACTTGCATTTTTTTCTATCGAAAACTTATATTGTTGTTATACCATTTAGATCGAAATTGTGCTGGAGAAGTCCGAGAAATTCGATACGCTAATAGCTGCAACTGCAAACGGCAAAGTTGAAAAGAAGTAGTAGGTACTATGAAGAAGATATATGACCCCTCTTGGCTTCCCAAATATGATCATAGCAATTCTTGTATTGTATGGCAGTTTAGATACGAGAATAGCTAATACTTGGAATTCATATTTTAATAGTTATTACAACGTTAGGTTTTCTTAGGAAGCAAAGTGAATCCCCAGTCCCATGTTGTATAGAAGAGATGTGGCTCCAAATTAATTGTATATATTTGCTTCCTTTATTTTGTAACTTTTTCCTACAATTTCTGTGCAATCTTTTTTCTTATTAAGATACTGCAAGTATTTATGGAACTATTCAATATTAAGAGTGGAATTTCTTTGTGTTGTCGTTTGCATGTTTGGTATTATATTTTGAAAGATCGGCCGACTTATAAACCTTAATAATTTTCTTGAATATTTCATCCACACAAATGCCTAAGATTTGTTGCCTAGCAAATTGCTAATAAACATTATTTTTCATCAAATGCGACTTGTACAAGAAAAACTATGATCAAGATTATCATCATGCATGTATGTTGGAACAATTGTAGATATATGTAAAATATTAATGTACAAAGTCCAATTAATTTATCAATTGCTAAACAATGTTATTAACATTTGAATCTTGAAATAAGTCATTGTATTAGTGAAATGTAACATTAGGAAATAAAATGAAAATATATGTCTGTGTCTTACAACGTATTTAGACTATATACATAATGGCAAGCTAAAATTCTCTAACAACACGGATTTTGCACGGATGAATTCCCATATTTTAGGACATCGTGAGTTTCATGTCTTTTTTCAATCCTTTTATATGGAGTTATGATTCATTTATCACTTCATCATATTAGATAGAAACATAAGAACCTACATTTTATGCTACCATTTACTTTTTTTTTTTTTACACACATGTTTTGATTCTTTAAGATAGCAAAAGGAGAATACTGGTGTCTAGTTTAGACATATGCAAAGGTTTGTGGGTACCATAAAGAAGCACCATTCATCATAAATGTTTTATATTTTTCAAAGGGTAAATTACATTGACACATTTTAAGATTAGGACATTATCTATCTTATATAAAATTATAGATATATTCTTTGAGTTTATAGTTGTAACCACAACTACAGCTCCCTATTCAAAGGCAAAATTTACTCAAACACTTGATGAAAAACATTGCACTAACACTCTTGGGGGTGTAGCTGTAATTTTACAAAAAAAAAAATAGATGGCATGTTTGTGTATTTTGAACCAATTTCAAAAACTGTCAATATAATTTACCCCTTTCCTAAATTCGATGACTTAGGAAACTATAGGCCGGGGTGGGACTATTCCAATTCAACAATTAAGTCAAGACTTAAAGTGAATGCATAGACATTAAACTATTGGAGTTTCAATTTTTATTGAGTTAATTGTCAATTTGGTCCCATACTAAAGGGTCTTTTGCAAAAATAGTCCAAATATTAACTGCGCCACTAAAACTTCAACAAACATTTAATATATGGGTTTGCCTAATAAAAATTGTGTTTACTACCTAAAGTTACATTTTTCCTCTACTTGCTCACAATAGTTTACCTACTACTGCTTTTCTTTTCAATTGCAAAAGAACTCCCCTTGCTTTATGCACATGATGTTGGAACCATGTAGAAGCCATTTCAAATTTATTCAAAGAATGTTTGGATCATGTCTGGTTTGCATTTTCTTAAGTAGATTGGATTATAAATCCAGAAAAATATATTATTTCATGCATTTTCATATAAAAATTATTACAAAATAGTATTTTTTTTTCGTATGACAAACCATCAAAATACATATTAATCCAAACGCATTTTCATTCTATGAGAACTTGTCACAAAACATATTGATCCAAATGTATTTTCATTTTTTGCACAAGACCAGATACATAACTAAAAACACACTTGAAATACTGAGACTCAAACATTGAGAATGAAAACAAAACCAAACAAGGCTGTCGTCGTTTCCTTAGTTTTATTATGATGAATCCCAAGTATAACTGTACACAACTAGTTCATCAATCCCACACGCAGCTTTATAGCATACTTCTCTTCCGTTTCCAAAGAGTTAATCAATTTCTATCATTAGGCATCTGGAAAACATATTAACATAGAGACTTGGTCACTGAGATACACCCAACAGAATACTGCATTGGAAAAAATTGTCTGCACGTCATAAGGTTCCTGCATAAAACAAGCATGTATATTTACCTTTCTGAGATTAGATAAAAAAAGATACATAGTTCAGACAATTCGAATACATTGCAACAAGAAACAATGCTGCTACATGTCAGAAAAATTTCACGTCTTTGATTGTGCATGTAGCTTTTTAATTGCTAGGTTTCTACGACCGCCCGGCACCTCATACAAACCGTGGCTAGCATTGAAGATCACATGTTATTTCTCAAGAAGGTAACTGTCACAAGTAACACAAGAAACTAAAAAGATCCAACTACCAGCATTCTTTAGTTCTGATGGGCAATTCTACCAAATTCCTTTCCAAGACCCAGTAACTTAAGCAAGGGCTAACTTGCTGAGATCGATTCTCACAGCTGATGAACAAAAATCATAATCTCACAAGACGTTTCTATTGTGAACGGGAAATGCCACGTAATTGTTGACTGATTCTATTGGAGGTTCTCCCCAGGTCTTCTCCAATTCTATTGCATCTCTTGGTCAAGGGGTCTATAGCAATCTTGCGGAGAATAGAGCTCACAGTGTATCTTTTAGCACTCGAACCCATTATACAAACAGCATAATTCACATACTGGTACTGCCAAATCAAATTTAACAGACAGCATCTCATATTGTTTACATGCAATTTTGGTTGAGCGCAGAATTTCAGAGTGCCAAACAGAATTTAACAGACAATGTGTCTCAGATCGTTCTGATTTTCAATTCCCATAGAAAACATAAAAGTACAACTATTTAACAAAAGCCTTCTTTTCTGGAGACGTGCAATGTAGTAGCTGGAAAAAGTTAGAGATCAAGTAACCTATGTTCCACTTGCACTAAAGCTTCACCAGAAATGAGACAAGGTGCAATCATTCTTGAATTTCTATAACATTCATGCGCTCAAAGAGTAGGCAACTAATAATCTTGTTTATCCATAAAACTAGGGAAAGTTATTAATCCTTAGCAACTGTACATTGTTATGCCACAGGAACTAAATCTCATAACTCAAGTTAATGAAATGGCATCTGCTCCAGGTTTTACAAAAGAATAATTAATCTCTCCGAGTATTCGGAATCTGGATACGGGCCACCAACGCTTGATCTTGTCTAAAGTCAAAAACTATCAGATCAGAGTTTCGTAGATAAGTGAAATATAGAACATGAGAGACATGAAACAAGAGAACTTTAGGCAGGCATGGCACTAATGCCGAGTAGCATGGCAATAACTAAGCTGAACCTGGAATACTGGAAGATTGTAGAATCGCAAGCAGTTTGATCAAATAGAATCATAAAACATAGAAATGTATAATAGATATGAAAAGAACCACTCCCTAAATGTCCAGCTCCAACTTTCTTCCATTGTCCAAAAATCGTGGAGGAAAGGAGTTCATTATAATATGTTATATCATAAATTCATTGCAAAGCAGGAGAAACCATTTGACAAGAATATTAGTCCTTAAGGAGAGATAAGAAGAGTTAAGAAATGTTTCACACAAGGAAGACACGTTAAGTATATACTGAGAAAAACTGGGTTTTGGTGGTCAGAGGAATTTCTGAATTTCAAATGTGTCAGCAGTTCAGACAAACTTATATTTTATATGCCTATTGCACGCTGAGGACCAAATCCATTTCTGCAACAAAATTATTGGACAGAAATTTACACATTATGTTGTGGTAGCTGCCAGAATAGTCAACAGCATATATGAAAAACTAAGATGTTTTTTTGCCAGTAGTCAATTGAATGAGATATAAAACATAAAAAGAACGTATATTTCAAATCACAAGGGCCAAAGTCATATAAGCAATCTATATGTTATTTCATGATGATGAATTCCTTTGCATAAACAAGGTCATATAACCTCCAGGAGGCTTTAATGCGTACATGAGAATCAAAAAAAAAAAAAAAAAGAAACAAGAAATAAATAAATAAACGATTGAAATTGGTATGTGGTGGAGAAGGAAACTTGCAGATTGAATAAGTAACATTCCGACTAATCCTCAAAGGGATTTCTTTTTACAAGGGCAAGATAGTAAAAAATGATCATCAGATGGTCAAAGCATCCTATTCCTTTGGCGACCAACAGGATGTCAGTGGTTTTATCATGTCCAAAATCATGGCCATGTTTCCTTCATTTCCGTTTTGTGAAGAGAGTTTGAAGGATGCTTTTTATTTATTAGAAGAGTAAGTAGAAGTTCTATTTTTGTTTTCGTTAGATGAGATCTTTCTTCTGAGTTTCTAGGGATCCAAGAAAGCAAAAAGACTAGAATGTTGTAGGAAGTAAACTGTTTTCTGCTATGGCTTTATGTTTGGTTGAACTGGATGCACACATCATTACGGATTACAACACAACTGAAATCACAGATGTCCTCTCTTTGGTGCAAAGCCCCATGTTTGCTTAGAGCTCTGCCTTTGGAGGACCTTCAAAGAGAGTGGCAAAACTTTGGTGCTTATGATTACTTCTTGCCCTCCTCTTTTTCATCTATCTATTTTCTCAGTGGAATTTATTTTTAGTTCAGAAAACATAAAAAACAGCTTGTTTTTACAAATTACTCCTTGGAATAACCATATTTAACTTTCGTATTTGATAACCTACAACCACATCCTCCATCTTTTCATTTCTTGCTTGATCTGTTCCCAATTTCATTTTCTATCAAGTACAAGAGCATAAACAAAACAGATGGTGACAGAGAGAGAGAAGAGAAGAGGAGAGAGGAATTTTAGAATAAAACTGCTCAAGGATGACTGAATGACGAAGGCAGTAATCCTTTCCTATTGCTGTCTACTTTCTAAGTGTCTTTATCCTATTATCGTTCATTGACGTGTTCACACTAGTGAAAAGTTCCATGAGGCCTATAATCAACAAAATGTGGCAGTTGTCAACAGTGCTGCAATATTCTGTAATTCACTGCAATGCACCCTGCAATCTTATGTTTTTCTTAGAATACACCATAATTTCCAGCTTCCCTTTTGATAGTGATCTAACGAACCTAACCCAGTAAGGAAATTTTAATGGTCACCATCCATATTCATAAATAGTATTACATCAAGATTTTCCTTCTCATTCACAATGTTAAAACTTCTTATGTACTAGACTAAAGCTTCAGAGTTGACATAACCAAATATGTGAAAGCTACATTAGATACTCATGCAGAAGCAGGCTCACCAGGATCTACCTTTTCACAACTATTAATTGAATACACAAGATTTGCCTCATCTGTGGTAGCACTTTGACATATTATTCACTTATTTTTCTACACTAGACAAAGATTAAATATGGCTCCATTATAAACAACTCCGATCTTATGCATACATACAC
>NC_026152.1:15711689-15787339 GCF_000512975.1 Sesamum indicum
ATTGTGTTAAAAAAAGGGTAAGAACCGATGAAAACTAGATCTCCATGTTAAAGTAGTATTTAGAGCTTACCATAAAAGTATTGAGACCCGAAGTTTCATGTTAAATCTTCACTTCGTGTTCTAATGTGAACCGAATGTAACTCTTGTAGCCAAACAGCTATTTCTCGGATTAATTCAAATCCTTCACTTCCCTTCTCAAGTGAGTTAATCGAACACTCAATAACGTTTTTCTCTGCTTCCAGCGCTTCCAGTCTGTTGTTCATAACAGAAAGCTCATGTCTAAGTGCATCTAACTCAGCATCTTTGTTGGCATGTTGGCCAGACTTGAATTCACCATATCCTTCACTTTCATCCTCATTTCCACATAGATCCTTAGATGGAGTTTCCTTGTGCACGACTCCATCCGTTGGTAGATTATTGTTTTTTTTTCTGCCATTTTCTTGAGAAACCCCCACAGAATCAAGCTGTTCAGGAGCACTTGCCTTGAGTACCTTCCCTGTTGAAGAAGCGTCATCTATCATGTCAGAATAGATATCATGTTTGGCAAACATATATAGCTTTTCTTCCAGCTTTCTCAAACATTGTAAAATGAATCCCTTTTCATCTTCAAACTGTGGCAAGGAGATCCGTTCACTAGCCATTTCCCTATCTAATGTCTTTGATGCTCCATCAATTTTGTTACTAATATCAGGTTTGTCATTATCTGAGTTGCTGAATGCAGTCATATTACTTTCACAATTTGCTTCTATTTTGTGCACCTTCAATACACCTGCATCAGATTCAGGCCTTGGCTTGACGCAGGTATTGGGCAAAGATATATCTCCAAATTGGTTCTTGTACAACTCAAGCTCATACTCAAGATCTTGAATCTGTTTCTCCTTATCTGTAAGCAGGTCGTTAGCTTGCTGCAGTGCTTCATCATCATGCTCAGCTTGTTCATCCATCATTCTTAGGCACTGAAGGGCTTCCATATGGAGGGCCGCTTTCTCTTCTTGCAATCTAGTAATCATGGCCATTGATTGATTAGCAGCAATTGCAGATGCATTTCTCTCTTCTTCTAATTCTTTATACAAAGTAGACATTATTTTCTTGTCATGCTCCACCTGTCGTCTCAAACGATCTTCCACACTTTCACCTTCAATTTCACTAATAGTGCTCCCATCAAGAGATAAGGTGGAATCATTTCTCTCAAGCGAGATCCTTCTTTGAATTATTTGAATCCCTGTGGCAATAGAAGCATCCATAGCTTTAAAATCTTCACTATTTGCAGACACCCTGGGACTCATATCATTTAATGGTACTTCAATTCCTCGAGAAGATATTTGTGATAGCAAGAGCTTCAAATCTTCACTTGCTCTCAGAGACTCCTTCATAGACCGTTGTTGTTCTAAGAGTCTTCCAGACAACTGTCTTCCCCTAATTCCAAGAGCTAATTTATAGGCAGCACCAAGATCCAAAGACTCAGAGATTTGTAAACTATCATTTTTATTAGGTCTCAAATCCATTTGAATTTCATCTGCTGGAATAAGCTCTCTTCCAATTCTAAGAGTGCCTTCATGTTCTGTAGCCACTTCTTTCCATAGCTCAGCTGTGCCAGCAGAGTCACTTGCCAGATTAGAAGCTTCCCCGCATTCAGCATGGACTACTTTCTCCATCTGAGTGGGGCTTGTATCATCTAAAATAAATAACAAAGAGGTAATTAGATAAGGCAAAACAATTAAACCCAAAGGTTTCAGATTCAAAAGAAAAATGATTAGAAGAAAAGGAAGTGTCCAACTATTGTTCGTAATCAACTCATGTATTCAAAAGGTATCAGGTCTAAAAAAGCCAACAGATCAACCACAATTGCAAGTCAACAAATTCGTGGAACTTGTTATAATTGATTTTATGAGTCAAATATATGTTTATGATACAAATAATTGAATATGTTCAGTAATTAATTGCAGGAACAATATGCTGAATGGCAAAAGGCATCCATGTACATACTCTTCTGTTTTCTCCATGTTTGCTTACCAGGAGGCTTGACTTCTCATGAAAGCATGAATGCATTTTAGAAAATAGATACTTTGGGACCACCAAACTGTCACCAATGCTTGAATGTAAAAGAAATCCAATATATGGTCATGGACACAGTGAAAAATGTAATACAAATTTGACTTACTGGTCTCTTTTGATTCATAATAATGAGTCCCACTAATATTGGGAGATGGTAGTGCTTCCGAAGAAGATATGAGTTCAGATGGTTCACTGACACCATTCTTATGGTCAAGCTGCCTCCGGTTAAGTTCCTCTAACCCATGCCCAACTGGTGCCTCAGGTTCTACATTATGTCTGGAATTAGTAGGGTCCCCTGACTCAGTAAGTGAAAACTCAGTTGGTTGAACTGGATCTATTGACTTCTCTGAAGCTGGACAATCAGCAAAAGCAATAATTTGAGGTTCCACAGATACATAATCATCTGGTGAATCTTCCGCTGAAATCTCCGTTTCACAAATAAGTGCATTCTCATTTTCATTTTCATTATCCCAAAAAGGACCTTCTGATTCCGTATCAGAAGTGACCTTGACCTTTGTATATTCTACGTGTGGCAGCAGGTCAGCATCCTTGTTCCACTTTTGCCCTAATTGATATGATCTTTCCGTTATCTCCTGCACCTCATCCACATTATATTTAGACATAACACATGGATCAAGCTCAGCTCCCTCACTGTCAATTGATTTGCTCTGGAACAAGTTTTCAGTATATGTTCTGGAAACCCATTGCTCATTGCAACATGCACATATTCTTGTGCCAGAAGAACCATTGTTATGTTCATCAGATGTAGCACCTTCAGCTAGGCCACAGTAAGGCTCAGCCCCCAGTTTGCCAACTAATAATCTGTAAGTTTCAGCATTTGACTTGTTTACTGTGGCGAATGAGAACAAGCAACTTTCACAGGTCCCATGAACATCAACAAGGTTATCATGGAGTTTACAAAGAACTAAAGAAGAGATCTTTAACTTGTGCCTGTGGCAGATTAAATCCCAGTAAAAGCCAGATCTTTCACTGCCCAGGACATGATCTAGTCTTGAGCATAGCAAACATGGAATTTGCAATTGGCAATAACGAGCAAACCTTGTAACCAAGTAGGAGAAATTAGCATCAATAAAAAGCAAAAAAATCAGCATCCATTCGAGAACTGCTGAAACTAAAAGTGAGGCAATACTGAGAGAAACTCTTTGCCCAGATTCATTGGCTGGACTCTGCTTTGAATCCATTTGACCTGAAACTCCAGGGCGAGAGGTTGATCACTCCAATGAAACAGGCATGCAATATCCCCGATGGTACAAAGGATAATCCAGTACTGTAACCACAGAAATAAAAAACGCATGTTAGAAAAAATTCAGACTACCAGATTTCTCCAGCAGCATAACACAGGAAAGATAACATAAATCGATTGAAGCACATTTTTAAGCATAAAACGAGTAACTGCATACATGATTCTACTTGAACTATGAATCTCATGGTGTCAAACACCAGAATTCTCCGCAAACTGAAAACATAAAGAATAGGCATTCATTACATCCTCAGGAAATAGCCAACAAGCATCTGATTAACGCACAACGAGAAAGCAATGACGCAAACAATGAGTCAACCTTAACAAAATAGTCATGCCATCACAGAATTATTGCATTCAAATTACCAACACTCGTCCATACGTTACTCTTATTGCAATCCAAATACACATGAAAGTATGAACAAACCATCAATATCCAAAAAGAATCAAAAGTTCCGAACAATGAAAAGAAAAAAACGGGAGAACAGCATAGAATCAAACCTGATCTCCAAGAAAATCAGCAGCTTCACCGAACATGGATCGCTGACAAAATAGAGCAAAATAAAGACACCAAAATGAGCAGGATTCAAACCAAGAAAAGAAAGACAAGAAACCCAGATATATTCCTGTCCCCACTCTATATATACAAATACATATAAGTGTATGTTATGGTGATGGTGATGTAACAGTTAAGTCTTTGAAAAATTCCAACAGAGATGTATCAGGGACGAGATTGGTTGGAAAATGATTAAGATAATGGGAAAAAGACAAGTTGGAGAGGAGAAGCCGACAGTATGACCAAAGAGAGTCTGCTGACTGATGACTCTGGAAATGTGACAAAGTTGGCATTATAGAGCCGAAAGGTGGCCACCCGCCACCCCACCCCCTTCCCCTCAAAAAGCAAAAGCCTTTCAGCAAATCGGATCATAGGTTTGTTCTTTTTACCTGTAGTTTTCGGATGAACACTTGAATCACCCGAGGAAGCCACCTTCAGTTTTTACCTTTTATCGCTGGTATTGTAAGAAATGATCCCCAGGGGGAAAGGGTGAAAGGATAATAGAAATAGAACTCTATAACACAAAAAATTAGGGCACAAAAATAGGAAATTGAGAAATGAATAGCAAAGAACAATTTGGTACCTGAGAGCTAACAAACGTTTTTAAATGGCTCAATTAGCATTAATTGTGGAGGGAAACTCGTGGTGAAAAACTCCATACGTCTGCTTCAATTATAATTTTTTTTAATATTATTAATCTATTTATTTTAATTTATTCTATCGCATAAGACCAACAAAAAATAAAATTTAAAATTTGAATATACAATCTGTATTAAAAAAAAAAAAAAGCTGAAAAGAGAAACCAATAAAATATAAAATTTTGATCTTTTTAACATGTTCCGCCAAATACGTATAAATTTTCAATTTAGGGGGACTATATGCATAACCTAAACTATTTCAAAATCGCGATGACTATCATAGGGAAAGCATTTTACAAAAGTTGAGATATACTCAGATTGGATCAATTAAAATATCATGGAGCAAAATTTCCTACCTCTAAAAGGCCTTCGTATGTAACTCTATAATTTATTTCAAAATTTATTATATAATAAAAATAAAAAATAACTATCTTTTACAGAATATTTCTATCCAGCTGGTCAATAACATTTAATTATTGTAAGATTTATACAAACATGGCACGTGCCATTAAACCACGAGGGTTTTGGCCTAACAACTGCAGATTTCATAACTCATATAGGGTGTTTCGATGAGTTTTTAAACTTTCCCAAATATCTTAAAAAGTATTTGAAAATTTATATAATGTTATAAAGTGGTTGGTATATGTATATATATATATTTTTTTGAAAAATTTATAAAATTTTAAAATAAAATAGTCAAGATCTATAAATTATTTAAAAGAAAATTAAGCTGAACCCATCTTCTTTTATATGATTTAAAATTATCATTTCATTTTAAAGTATATGATTTAAAATTCTAATAGTTTTATGATTTTTTTCAATGGTTATTATAATATGAAGAATTTATTGTATTAAATATTATAACATTTTATAAGCAATTTTTTAAGTAAATAGCAATAAATTACTATTACAAACATCAATATTTAACAAATACCAATAATAATAATAAGAATCAAATACTATTCATCAATATCATATATTATATTTAATCAACACATATTAAAGTATAACTAGACCAACTTGAATATCCTACACATTGGTGGGGTTTAAACCCACAATTTAGAATTATGGAGTCTCAACTTCGCCAAATGAGTTAGGCCTCATCGGCAACATCTTATAAGCTTTGACTTCTTAATTATCTAAACACTTTAAGGTCTCGTTTGATTGGTGTGGTCAGACATAATAAAATTATTTATTATTATGCCTAATCACACGTTTGTTTCAGAGTATTAGAACTAAATATTAATATCTGGCCCGATCTTAGCAATTCTAATTTATGGGTAATGTGTCCCACCTGAGAGGTGGAATACATTATTCTATCGGTTAATTTAAGATAGAATTAAAAGATTTCTTCATTTCAACTTGCTTTACTTTTTTCACAAAATAAGATGAAAACCATATTTTTCAATTTGATTTTGTTTTTACTTATAAAATATATGCATGCTTAAATGAATGTACGTCAAACTATAATAATTTAATAACAATATATATAATAAAAAATATTACTTCGTTCTTTTATATTTTTGTAAAATATTTGAGTTTTGATTAGTTATTAATTTCAAAAAGTAAAATTTTTACCATATTTTTATAACTTTTTTTTTAAAAAATATACATTTGCTTTATTTTTTTTAATTTATGGAATGTATATTTTAACCTTCTCTTACATATAAATGCAGAAAAGAAAAGGAACTATTCCACAAGAATTAATATTGTAAAAATAATATTTCAATAATTATTGAGAGGTCTTTTTAACTTTTGTAATTATTCACAAGTTACAATATTAATATATAAATAACTTAAAAATGGTCATTTTAAAAGTAATCATACTTTGTAATTCATTCAATTAAATATGATATTATATTATGCAGGTATACAAATATACATGTATATATGTACGTATAATAAGGCGGAAAAAGAAAAATGAAAAAGAAAAAAGGAAAAAAGGAGGAGGAATAATGAAAAAGGGGTAATAGGGTAAAGTACAAAATTGCAAGAAAAAAAGATCGGACAAGTTTTGACCTAAATACCCATCTCCCACAGCATTGGTAGCGGCTCCCAGCCTTCGCAACACCCTCTTCTGCCCTTCCTTCTACCTTCTCTCTTTTCCCCAATTTCCCATTTCTCTCCTTCCTCTATCCCTTTACCCGCCACTTTCAAATTATTGTTATTATACACCCCTGGGACGAAGCGTGATTTGTTTTCTTTTCATTGACGCTTCTGAATTTTGGTTGTTTCTGTATGTAATCTGTGGCGGATCGTTTGTTGGGTTTGTCAGATTCTTGTACTGGGAGTGTTCTGGCAGCTGGGTTTTGGCACTGCTCTATGAAAGACTCTAGCTTGATGTCATAAAATTGGCTTTTTCTTGCTTCGTGTTGTTTGTTCAGGTACTGTTTCAGTTTTATTCTTTAGTTACTTATACTGGGATTTTAATCCATCCCTTTTGTTTTCTGGTTCTCTGGATGAAATTCTGATGAGTTTTTTGTTTCAATTTTAGCTGGTTTCTCCTTTTGTTGTGAGTTTGAGTGGGAGGTTTGTGATGGAACGGATTTATCTGGATGGAGGACATCTGCTTTATTTACTATTTGGTGCTTACAGTAGTAGAATGTGTGTGTGGGGGGGGGGGGGGGGGGTTATTGTTGCATGGAATATTTTTTGTGTTTGTGATTTTGTCGTGATTCTGGCTGGATTTTTGGCTTCACAATATCCCGAGGAGTAATCGGATGCTGTATTGTTATATGTTCATATTTTGCCATGAAATTCTATTGAATTTTGGTAGCTGGACTTGTGTAGTTGGCTGAAGCAAATGAAATATAACTGGTCACTTTAATGTTTGACTTACCCTGTTAGATGTGTTACTAATTGCTTGGAATATAATTTTTTAAATTATTTCCTAAAACTTGATAGTGAAATATCATGAATAATGCAGGCCTAAGGAAAAATGGCAAACCATGATGTGCTGCTTGGACAAAATAATAGTGGAGCTCTTGGTCATAGCCAGCCTGTAGTGCTAAACCGTAATCATAGCATGGCTATTGCTCAAACCCACGGGTTGGAAATGGGACAGCCTCATGAGCAAGAAGCCAGATTGGGGCAGGGTCACGACAACCAGGGCGATGATGATCATGAATATGAACAGGGGAATAGGTTAACGATGGAGGAGAAACCTGAGCACGAAGTCCAAGATGTGCATTTACATGGAGGGAGCAGTGAGTTAGATATGTCTGATCACAATGAATTGGCAGTCTCTGAGACCCAAGAACTTGATGAGAATATGGAATTAGCGGTGATCCAGCACGAGGACATGGGTATAGACTCAGTGCATGATATGAGTCTTCACCAGGCTCTTATAGTTACTCCCTCTCATGTCCTCCAGCAGCGAACTCTTGCTATAAGCCCTAACTATGAGCTTCATGTGGGGCAAGAATTCCCTGATGTCAAAGCTTGTAGGAGGGCTTTGAGGGATACAGCTATTGCCCTGCACTTTGAAATGCAGACCATAAAATCAGATAAAACTCGCTTTACTGCGAAATGTGCCAGTGAGGGGTGCCCGTGGCGTATTCATGCTGCAAAGCTTCCTGGTGTACCCACTTTCACAATCAGGACCATCAATGATAACCATACATGTGGTGGAATTGCCCATCTTGGGCATCAGCAGGCCTCAGTGCAGTGGGTTGCCAATTCCGTAGAGCAACGGCTCCGGGAGAACCCTAATTACAAGCCGAAAGAGATACTGGAAGAAATTCATAGAGTTCATGGTATCACATTATCCTACAAGCAGGCTTGGCGTGGAAAGGAAAGGATCATGGCTGCCATGCGAGGATCCTTTGAAGAAGGCTATCGTCTCCTCCCACAGTACTGCGAGCAAGTAAAACGGACTAACCCAGGAAGTATTGCATCTGTCTATGGAAATCCTGCAGACAACTGCTTTCAGCGTCTCTTCATTTCATTCCAGGCATCAATATATGGTTTCCTAAATGCCTGCCGTCCTCTTCTTGGGCTTGACAGGACATTCTTGAAGAGTAAATATTTAGGTACATTGCTTCTGGCTACTGGTTTTGATGGGGACGGCGGCCTTTTCCCTTTGGCCTTTGGTGTTGTTGATGAGGAGAATGATGATAACTGGATGTGGTTTCTCTCGGAGCTTCATAACCTTCTTGAGGTCAATACTGAGAACATGCCAAGGCTTACAATACTGTCAGATAGGCAAAAGGGCATTGTGGATGGTGTGGAAGCCAATTTCCCCACTGCTTTCCATGGTTTTTGCATGCGTCATTTGAGTGAAAGCTTTCGCAAAGAATTTAACAATACAATGCTCGTTAACCTTTTGTGGGACGCTGCCCATGCTCTTACAGTTATTGAATTTGAAGCCAAAATTCTCGAGATTGAGGAGATATCTCAAGATGCCGCATACTGGATTCGCCGGATTCCGCCTCGTTTATGGGCTACAGCTTATTTTGAGGGAACAAGATTTGGACACTTGACGGCTAATATAGTGGAATCTTTAAATACTTGGATTTTGGAGGCCTCAGGTCTTCCAATAATTCAAATGATGGAATGCATCCGGAGGCAGCTCATGACTTGGTTCAATGAACGTCGAGAAACTAGTATGCAGTGGACATCCATTCTTGTACCTACTGCAGAGAGGCGAGTTGCCGAGGCTCTTGAGCGTGCACGTACATACCAGGTTCTTCGTGCTAATGAAGCTGAATTTGAGGTAATATCTCACGAGGGGACAAACATTGTTGATATCCGGAATCGCTGCTGTCTTTGTCGGGGATGGCAGCTGTATGGTCTACCCTGCGCGCATGCTGTTGCTGCTCTACTCTCATGCAGGCAGAATGTCCATAGATTCACCGAGAGCTGCTTTACTGTTGCTACTTATCGTAAGACATACTCGCAGACTATACATCCTATTCCCGATAAAACGCTGTGGAAGGAGTTATCTGATGGAGATCCCAGTGTCAGCAAAGCTGTCGAAATGGTTATTAATCCACCTAAGTCACTGCGTCCTCCTGGCCGACCAAGGAAAAAGCGTGTTAGAGCAGAAGATCGTGGTCGTGTGAAGAGAGTTGTACATTGTAGCCGTTGCAATCAGACAGGACACTTCAGAACAACATGTGCAGCACCAATATGAGAGCTCATTCTGGATAGTTATTCAATGAAATAAAGTTAAGCTAAGACCTCTCTAGAGATTTTTCTTAGACCTGTTTATTGTTAAAGGATTTATTATTAGTTCAGGTTGCAAATTGTTGTCCTTGATGCCAGATAAGATCACTATGTTTCTTATGTATCGTGTTCAGTATTTGATTTTAGTGCCATGTAAATGAAGGGATGCGACCTTATGGTATTCTCTTGGCAGTCTCTAATGATTTTGCAGATTATTTTATTTCTTATTAGTTCCTGAACTGTTACCATCATCATTATTGAATGTTTGGATATTATGAGTTTTGGGGTTTCTTGTGCTAGATTGAAGTTGTGAGATCAAGGGAGCTATTTCACCAAGCCATTTAGGGGGGCAGGTGACTCTGTGAAGACTTGGCAACGATGATTTTTCACACTTATGAGATGAGCTTCCATTACAAGGTAAGTATAAGCAATCTTGTAATATAATTAGTTGTGTGAATTGAATTCCTCACCTGCACAGGGAAATTTTGCACGCTCTATATGCAGCTGACTGTAGAGGCTGGCCAACCCCCAACTGCAATCAGTGATGGGGAATCAGTACGGTATAACTCGTTCACTGGTTTGGACATGGATATACAAGCCGGGTCATGTAGAGGCCTTGTTCAATTGCAGAAGTGCATATTGGCTCATCACTTTGCTGCCTTTGGTTTCTCAGCAGCTATAGAATGCAGGTTCTTGAGATTTACTTGGGAAAATTGCTGTATTCTAGTCTTGCCACTTAGTGCTGACAGATGCATGGCCAACCCCCAACTGCAATCAGTGATGGGGAATCAGTACGATATAACTCATTCACTGGTTTGGACATGGATATACAAGCCAGGTCATGTAGAGGCCTTGTTCAATTGCAGAAGTGCATATTGGCTCGTCACTTCGCTGCCTTTGGTTTCTCAGCAACTATAGAATGCAGGTTCTTGAGATTTACTTGGGAAAATTGCTGTATTCTAATCTTGCCACTCAGTGCTGACAGATGCATGGCCAACCTCCAACTGCAATCAGTGATGGGAATCAGTACGATATAACTCGTTCACTGGTTTGGACATGGATATACAAGCCAGGTCATGTAGAGGCCTTGTTCAATTGCAGAAGTGCATATTGGCTCGTCACTTCACCGCCTTTGGTTTCTCAGCAACTATAGAATGCTGGTTCTTGAGATTTACTTGGGAAAATTGCTGTATTCTAATCTTGCCACTTAGTGCTGACAGATGCGTAAGATTCGCACTGACGATTCTTGATAGATTAACAATCTCTAGTCTGTAGGCTATTCTTGAGTACACGTTCCAGCAGATAAGGGGTGCGATTGTTGGATGGACCTGGTGCACTGAGAGCCAATGGATCAAATGGGGGCGGTTAAGTGTTGTACCAAAACCAGTGTGGGCAGGGATCTATTAAAAGAGCAAGCGACTGTACTGTCGTGTAGCCGAGGAGGCTAGAGGTAAGGTGAGGGCAATTAGACCTTTTATATGAGGATAGCTATGAGGTAACAGGTAAGGTGCAAGACACTTCAAGGGATAATCTCTTCAGACCAGAAAAATTTATGCCATCCACTTGAGCAACACCAAATCGAACCAAGTTCCTGATCAATATGCTCATGCTGTATCTCCCGGCTTCTTACTTCACTTTAGAACTAGTAATGGAGTGCTTTTGATTAGCGCTTGTGTGGTTCTTTGTGTTTATTTAGTTCCTCTTCTCTTTGGGTAAAGCCAACAGGAACTTTCAACAGCTGAAACTGGGATTAAAGATTGATGGTGACTTTAGATTTCAATAGAAAATAGAAAAATAATTTCAGTTACTTAAGCAGAAGCTCGGTTTTTACTACCTCTCCAGGAGCACTTCCAGTAACAGGCAGCTTTAAGTGAAATCTGTGTTGGAAGCGCTAAAAGACTACGCAATCTTGCATCCAAGGTAGGAAAATTAGTTTGTACGTACGTCTGTAGGCTCAGTCAAAAGTCAGTAAAGCTAACATTTCCTATATATATCTTCAGAAGACGAATCCATTTTCAGGGATTTTTCAACCAAATTTTCAAAGCCTCTACTGCACCCTATTTTCAAACATAATTGTCAATAACACTCTTCATCATTCTTTCCAAAGATCTTATTCAAAAAGTCCACATATTTGCTCAGAACTGGGGCAGTATACTAGAATAAGCAAAGACTCCTAATAAGAAATGTAACAAAGACAACAAATACAACATGAAATACAGAATTCTTGAGTATCAAAGCGGACATATATGTGAGTGCATGGAGATAGTTTCTACCACTAAGAAAGAAAGGCTTCACGATGGGTAAACAGCAACGGTATATGCTTGCCCGCTCTCACCCTGGCACCTACAAGATGTTTATCTTTCTATGTCTTTTCAAATCCCTTGGGAAAAGAAGTGCGTTGCTGCCAATTGACATACATTTTAGCTGTCTAGACAAGCTAGTACTGCAACAAATAACATGGTACATAACTCAATAACCATAACTGCTGCCGTAAACTGAGCCATAGCCACCGGTTTGTCCAGCATGATTAGGATTTGAAGGAGGAGATGTGTACAAGGAGCCATGAGCTCCGTAAGAGTTGTATCCTTGATCAGCTGATGCGGCGTGCTGTGACTGAGGTGGGCCTCCAGCTTCAGCCATGAAATTCTGCCAAAAGGAAAGACATTTGCATAATACCATAATCAGTTATTTTACCATGACCACATCAAAGCTGTTCGGCAAAATGATGATACATCAAAAGAACAAAGAAAGTGATGTGGCAAAGTTGTAGCCGGACTGTGTTTACTTGAAATACTCAGGCAAGGCTCACCATGATAAAAAGACCCCCTTTTCTCATAGGACATATGTGACCACCAAAGGATGGGAAGAATACAGAAGACAACATTGTACAACTCCAACTCGTTTTGTTCTAGGTTCAGCAACAGTTGAGGATTTTGGCATTTTGGCACAACTTAACGAGTCACACAAATTTAAATACATGTTCATGAAGTAGTTGTCTAGACAAAACAAAAAATGCACCGTTGAACGATTGCCCTGAAATACTAGATATTTCAATTTAGAAATAATTTAAAAAAAGAAAAAGAGAAAAAAGAGAAAACACACACACAGAGACAAAGAGAGAGATACGAATCCATAGACTTATAGATTATCAATGTGAAAGACATACAAACTAGGAGAATAACATGTCCATCAATTTGTATATAAATATAAAATACGTGAGAAAGACATTAAAGGTTTACATAATCAACCACAACTTCAGGGTTCACAATGTTACCTGAATCAGTTGCTGAGCAGTTTGGACTTGAGAAGCAGTTCCACTAATCTCAACTGTCATCTCACCAGGTACTCCTCTTGTTTCTTGTATGGTAACTGTAGCACCACTAACCCGTCGAATGTAGCTTATACTTGCACCTTGTGTACCAATTACAGCATCAGCATAAGATAGCGGAATTTGCATTTGCTGCGTCACCTAAAAATATACAAGCACAAATTATAATATCAATATACACATATGATAGTAACTTCCTAGACTTTTGTCCATAACCAAATCATGTATCTTTCCAACAACAGAACCATCTGAAAAGAGCTAGGGATGTCTCTGTACATTAATGATTTAAACTTAAGACAACCAACCAAGCTAAACTGGGATGAGAAGACAAAATCTAATTGGAAGAAGTCCAAACACAAAGTATCAATACATAATGACTGATTAGTTGGAGACAAAGCTCTCTCAAGCAATAGGCAGCAACGCAAGAAAGACCTCATATAGAATTTTTCAGCTCGCCTGCTCTGACCCTAACAACAAGCTCAGTTACAGCCAAAAGAAAAGAGTAAGTCACTTTAGATTTCACATTATGGAACAATATGATTGAGGCTTTTATCAGGAAAAACGAGCTCCATAGATAAATGAGTCCAACTTCGGCATTGAGTTAGGGAAAAGTCAATTATATTTTGCTAAAACAATGATTAGACAGGACCCAAAAAGCAAAAAACACAAAGAATCATATTTTTGGGCAAGGTCCCATGTTCCACTCTTCAAGTTCTAATTCACAAAACAGATAAACACGAAATTCAAGAAGAAACAAATAACCTGAGTGATTACTGAAGGGGCTGCTTGACTGGATGATGAATGCACAGGCATTGGTGCTTCCCTTCCATAGGCAGATATACCTTGGTGAGGTTGTTTTTCTTGTGGTGGCGGCATGTCAGCAGGAGGATAATAACTGTCGAACTGCCTAGAAGGAGGCATGAAACGCGGGCTAGCTCCATAACCAGGACCTGCATGTGCATTTGGTGGAAACGACTGGGGAGGTGGGCCCCAGTGCTGGGTGGGAGGCATGTGTTCCATCTGTGAATTAGGCATTTGCATCTGACAAACAGTGTCAATGAGTATGCTCTAGAAAGTATAATCAAACGACAATAGAAAATTCACCAACAAATAGGTTTATAAGAAAAGCAAGCTTACTTGCATTTCAATTATTGATATTATGCTCCGATCAACTAAAAATTTTCTCAGATGGGAAGCAATTAATTCAATAGCTTTATGTATGCCTGCAGCCTCCCCTACTACCTCCACAACTCTATCATCTTGAAGGGCAAAAACTGGTAGGTCTTCTGCAATGATTAGCCCAACAATTGATTATATGAGACTACTGATACAACTAGGACACGAGCATCCATCACATTTACAACATATTGCATAAAGACCCACTCTACTGATCTCAGATAAAATTACATCTATTAGTGCATATCTGTCAAGTGTCAACCAGCAAAAGCAGCAGCTACCCTTCTACATCTGTTAAAGTGTCGTCTTCAGGGGCAATAAAAGGTAGGTCTATTGCAATGATCCAACATTTTAGTATAAAGCATGTGATACATCATGAACATGCATTAAGGCATTATTGTAACAATCCAAACATTTTACATAGTGTATTTCTGCCAATTAACAAAATGCACTAGAAATTGAGAAACTTATGATACACGTGAAAGATAAGGACTATGACTAGCTTCATGATTTTTCAATTGGAAAGTTAAAGATGGAAAACAGTTAATGAAAAACGGTGGATCATTCATAAATAGCCAGGTAACAATCAAGGCATCAAAATAAGTCTAGGTTAACTGCATTGATATTCAAAAAGTTAATGATATTGCTCAAGCATAAAGGTCAACTAAGTTTGCTAACAGGAACTTCAAGAGCTGGAATTCTCAAACTTTGAAACCATGGTTGAACCAAATTATATCATAAATAAAAATTAGTATATACATAGATTAAAGTTAATATAAAACAAAAAATACGTATAAAACTTGCAAGTTATAGTATGTTCTAAAATTATGCCAAGCAACCAACAAAATCAACAAAGAAGTTAAAGATACCACCTCTAATGTTTGAGTAATTAAGCTTAAAGTGCTCCACTAGTAATGTTGCATTACACTGCCCCACTAGTAGTGTCAGTCTAACTATTCAAACACTCAGGTGGTTTCTGTAGAATGGCAATTCTGTGAGAGGTGTAATTGTAATTATCCCTTAAAGATAATTAAGGTTATGAGACAAGAAAATAGTGAGTTAGTCATTGTTAAAACAAGTCATATCTAATTCTTATTGTGAGCAAAAGGTGATACTGAATTTGAGGAGTTAACTGATCACAATTTATGAAAAAGACAGTCAATGAGAAAAAGAATATAGTGAAAACAGAAAATTAGGAAGTTTGCTTTATGTATTGCTACAAATTCAAACAAATATCAGAAAATTTGGGCATTGCTCTACTGGTATCTCTCTTGATCTTGTGTGCAGACTTTGAGTCCAATCTGAACTAGCCAAATTTCTGAACGTTATTAACAAACTCAAGAACTGGCTGGTTTCCATGATCAAGCACCTGGTCAATCAGTTCACTGATTGATCTGGTGGTTATGGTTTACAGGTTTCACAAAAAATGATTGCCTCCTCCAGCTTTGTCGTATAGCCAGGCCATTTTATGGACCAGTTCGCATATTATCCCATACCACAGTTCTGAATAATGCCACCAAAATCCCCAATAACTAAAAACTCTTACCTCATCCATATCGAAGGACCTATAATTAATAGTACATGTTAAGTTTTGGATGCCTTTATCCAATTTAACAGTATGCCAAGTTCAACCAAACGAATGTGCTCAAGACTTTGAACAAGATATAAACATGCCATCCAATTTCCTCTTTTGGAGAAGAGGATTGCATTCTGCAGATTGAGATTCTTTTAAAATATGCAATAGGACAGCATGTATCCCATATGGATAAATAATTCTGGGGCCCCACACTCAGGTATGCTAGTCAAGTTCGACCATGTCCTTAGCAGTTGGATTCCACAAACCTCTAAAATATGGCCCAGAGCTGAAATTCTATTTAGCTTGTTTTCTTTTTTCCACTACATGCGTTAGATTAGAATTGAGTTTTAATAGTGTGAATCACTTAAAGGAGATGATAAATTTAAAGTATTTTATCATTGAAGGATGATATTTGTCCATGAGTTAGCTGTTCAACACATTCAGATTTAACTTATAATATAGTGACAGAGTAGCCATCATGATTAAGATCACCATTTGAACACAAAATCTTGTGTTTCTATGTCCAATCAGATGATAAAAATAAACGTACATAGACAGATCTGGTTCCTTCCAAGTTCAAGAAGATGCAATGTATTCAAAAGATACATAAATGCAATATTTATTTAAAACAAGAAACAAAAAAGAGAAAATGTGATTCGGCAAACCAGACCCAGCATCCATGAAAAATCTTATGAAAAAACCAACTTGGCACTAACAGATAACAAAGATAAGTAATTTAGCAAGAGAAACTGAGAAACATAGAGATAATCTCGTATCCCAAACACAATACAGGTGATGGTGGTGCAAAGAGAAGAACCTGATCCAAGAACTCTAACAATGCAATTAGACTCTTCTTGAATGGATTTGACAGTTGTGCCCTGTTTCCCAATCAAACTTCCTGCTTGGGCAGCTGGTACAAGCAATCTTGTCGAGACCTTTCCTCCTAAACCCGATGGAGGATGAGAAGAATCATTCTCCAGTCCATCCACAACACGTTTGTGAACCCTGAGAAGACCATCTACAGCAGGAGGAAGAGGAGCATCAGGCTCTTCCTTGGCTGATACCATAACCTGTCCGAAAAAGTTTAACATCAGCAACAAACTTGAAGTGATAATGTCTTAGACAGTAAACTTCCAATCTATTTTCTAAAAAGAAAAAGTGCATGGTATTCTAAGCACTCAACAACAAATGGCTGAAGCTGAACAGTATCCAGACTACCAAAAAGAAATCCAAACAAACGGTTTCTACACCAAAACAATGTACAAATTTGTCTCACCATAACGAAAAGGGACAGAGATGAAAGAAATCCATTTGAACTACCATTATCCAAGTATGGGTGTTATTACGGTAATGGGCCTAGTGGCTATAGTAATGGTGAAGATAAATTCTTCCACAAATTGAATTTGAAATGGAGAACCTTGTAACAAATCTTGGGGTTATGGTAGTTCACAGAATATTAAGCTCTTGTACCATAGTGGAATAGAATGAATTGTCTTGAAAAACATAGGTTATACTCCATCGCATAGGCAGCTAAGCAGCAACTCAACAGGCCAATCCTCAGTGAACTGGCAGCAGAGAAATATCTGGATATTTCATTTAATTAATTATGGAGTTCAGTACATTTTATCTTCCAAATGTAACTATGTTCTTCAACTGAGTTTTCGTCAATTAATGTTTCTCAGCCTGGTTCAGGACTGAGGAGAAATAAAATACTACACTATTCCCTGGATAAAGTGGTTAGTTTGATGAAGAGGAGCATAAGTAAAGCTAATACCGAACTGCAAGAGTTTGGACAAACATGTGCTTCAGCATGTAGAGTGACCAACCAGAGTTCTCTTTATTCACTTATTGCAACTCAAATTAAAATTTTGGGCTAGCAAACATCCATTTTAGAACACATGTTACATTAATGTATAGGAGATGAAGAAGGGCATGAACCTCATTCTGCTTGTTAGTCCTAATTTTCGCAAATTTTACATCCATGATGAGTTCACCTGTTATGCCGTAGATCTGAAACTTTATAGCAGATACTTCAAAGAATTTCTAATGCCAGCTAATATAACCTATACAACATTCTCAGAGAAGGGCTATTTAATCCTACTGAATCACCAAAGCACTGCCTCCAAATTCAGAGAGATACAACATTGGCCCATGGTAATCATTATGGGCCTCATTTTCCTCTAAATTTATGTCGTTATAAAGAAAATCTTCTTTTGACTGCCTGCATATATAAAGGCAAATCCTGTTACTGTGCTATGGATGCCAAGACAAATATCGTCTTATAAAGGAATGACATCATGAGCGCTCAACGTGCCGCAAAAGAAGGGATACAAATCGATCTTATAAAGTCTCACTTATTACGTGCTGCACAAGCATCCCATTGCAGGAATTATTTTAGCAAAGGGTGATGCTATTATAGGACTAGCCTCAGGCAGAAATTTTACAATTATGAGAAATTCTACATTGTCTCATGTTCAAAATATTTTTAAGGCGGTCCAGATAGAAGTGTCTTAAAAAGAGAAGTAAAGGTATGGCTCACTTCACATCATAAATTTCAGCAGTAGCATTTCAAACAACTATAAACCCCTCCATGGACAATCTCTTTTAGACTCCTTTTTATAAATGCATAACATCTTTGAATATTTAAGTATATTACCATACGCCTAAGTAAATAGGTTTCAAAGTTTCCAAGCAATCGATTCTTCAATGTCTATTTGTTCAATATTTTACATTAGCAGCCGTTCTACTTGTATTTCCATGATCTAGAAATATGCACCTTATTCCTACATGAGGCAGTTAGTATCAATTATCTAAGCATACTACATAGCTGCAACATAACTGGGTAAAGTTTCAGTCAAGGACTTAACGAATATCACCAGGTCTGAGAGATTCTTGCTTCTTTAAGTGCCCAAACTGCTCATGCGTCTAAAACTCTAAGCTACCTCAGTCTGTTACCAGGTCATGTCTGACACAGTCTTCCTAAAACACTTGAGCAGGACTTCCCTACATGATTCAATTATTCAATAGACAAACAAGCATGCATTCAACAATACCCTGCGCAGCTGTGCTCCCTCAAAATATGAAATAAGACGCAAGAAAGGTCACAGACCAATCCTTGTCCCTCGTAAGTGTCAAAATAAAGGCACCCTGAATTAAAGAAAAATCCATACATGCGTAATATATCACAGTGCAATTTGCAAGACACTCAAAAGGATTCTCTTAATATTAATTTCCATAGATAAGTATACCAGGTTCGTTTCATTGTAGTTAGGCAATGCGTGACTAATAACACATAGTATGCGCTTCTAACTAAAACTTACAAGAACATAAACAAAAAGCATTAAAATAAATAATCTCCATAAACCCCACAAAGGGAACATCAGTGAAGACTGAAGAAGCAAGAGGTCTGCAAGTTTCTTCTATATACTCTAAATCTTATAAAGTTATGATGTACTTATAACAAATTTGACATTATCACAGATTTCCTTCAGGGAAAAGGCATGCTGAAAACTAGTCGCTCTCTTCCAAAGGGGAAAAACATGCTAAAAAGTCCTCGCACTTTTCCCTAAAAAAAAACATGCTGAAAAACTTGTTGCCAGATCAAACCATAATAATCTGTATAGACATGTGATACCAAGAGGCCAAACCATGTCAAGAAATTTACTTACTGCTCTTTCTCTTGTTCCAGGAGGACCATCAAGAATCTTAATCCGAGCTCTAGTCTCTTCACATGTTTTCTTTATATACTCTCCTTTACGTCCTATTATACTACCAACCTTCTGTGCAGGCACCAACATCCTGAAAATACTTTCACCAGGCCAACCTGGCCATTTTTCACCACCGCCAGCAACTGGTTCATCTCCATGGGCCTGTTTTTCATCAGGATGTGAGTTCTCTGGTATTCCATCTTCTGGTTCATTGTGTTCCTCATGTTCATTTACATGTTCAAGTTCATGTTCATGCACAAGATCATTTTCAAGTTCATGTTCATGATCATGTTCGTGTTCAGGTTCAGGTTCAGGTTGGTATTCATGTTCATGAGCTTGTTCAATTTCATATTTCTGATCAAGTTCGGCCATGAGATCTGCACTGGAAAGTATAAAATTGAAAAAACATAAACAACCATGGGATAAAGTAACAATCCAAAAGCTGCAAATTTTATCCGATCCTTTAGCATTTTTCAGGCAAGAGTATTCATAACGTGATATCCATTAGTCCAAATACTGATCCAAGAAACAAAAAGTAGCAGTAATTAATTTGAAGACTGATAAGAACCAAAATTTCCTTCTCAATTTTGAATCATTTCACATAAAGCATGCACCATGAATATTATAGTAAAAGTAAAGGAAAGGTAGCTACTCTCCAAGAAGTAATTGCAGGAGGATTGTTAAATAGACCATTAATTCAGTAGCATAATGGTCGGCAGACATGTAGTATTGCCCGCAGACGTACATAAAGAATGAGCAAAGTTGTGTGTGCACATCAAGAAAATTTACAGAAATCATGTTTTTCAGTAGCCTATAAGAAACAGTTAAACTAAGGTCATAGCTTCTAGCATCAATCTTCCATTTCCTTTTTCGGCTCCAACCAATCCAATAAAGCAAAACCCAATTTACCAACCCCCACCCCACCCCCCGACCAAACAAAAACATAAAGCATAAAACCCCATTGAATCTGAATTGCACACCGCCTCAGAACTACAGCAAGAAAAACGCTCAAGTAACGAAGTAAACAAGAGAAAGCGATTCAACCAACCCAGAGACGATAAATTCAAAGAGAATAAGAAATTGAACTCGAGATTCAGCGCCCAATAAGCAGAGACACAACATTCCTAATGCCTTTACCAAATTAAACAGAAAATCATACAGTAGTGCAGAAAGAAAACGGGTACTTACATGAATGACGAAGAGATACGGAGAGCGAGCAGTATTGGGAGATTTTAGAGTAAAATGAATGTAGGGTTTTATCATGACAGGCGCTCCAGGACGTACAAGGAAATATTACAAAGAAATGACAGAGTTGCTAATGAAACGTACGAGTTAAAGAGGTGCTGACACGATTTTATCAACAATCGTTTCGCTTTCTGGACAGCCTGAGGAGACAGAAGGTTTAAGCCTTTTAAGGGCCTCATTGCACGTGAGTTTTCTTCCAATCCTACTTTTCTGGACATAATAAATAATTTTTTTTATGTTTATAAATATATTATAAATAAAAATAAATAAATAAAATACATTATATTTTAAGAAGAAAATTAATTTTAAAAATATTATTGATATAAAAAAAATATTAATATCGTAGTATCATAAATTATTGTTTGTGATCGGAATATATCCTTTTTTTTTTATATTAGTATGGATCTAAATTAACAATTTAGCAATATTGTGATTATTTTTTTAAAATAAAGAATATAAATATTTATTACGTTTATTTAATTATAAAATGAAGTCCTTTTAAACATCTAATACATTTTTTAAGTTTATGACAGGTGAGAAAAATAGGTTATATGAAAATATTTTTTAGATAAAAAAAAGGAGTAAATGAGAGGAAAGAACAAAAGAGGGAAAGAAGTTATAATTTGGTATTCTCTTTTTAAATAGGGTTATCTCAAAAAATATATAAAAAAAATAACAAAACAAAAAATCTTCGATGTTTTATTAATAGTATATAGGTATCGATATCTAGAATCAACTCTTTTTATAGGTATCGATGTTTGAAAAATCTTACATTATTTGCCCACAAAGTACAATAAAACCTTCATATGTTTCTGGCAAAAATAAAAATAGGAAATAATAATTAACAAAAAGATAAAAATACCCTTTCATATTTACATAAAATATCACGAGTAAATCATATTTACATTTTTCTGAAGTTTGTCATAATTACAAATAGATTTATGTTAGACTAAAAATTACAATTAACCTAGTAGGATTTACCGTGTCTTATATAGGTTTTGGGTGCATTATTGAAAAATCCATGTTCCTTACATCTCTTTTTTTGATATTTCAACCTGTATTCACTTTAAATGTATATTTAACACATTTTCAACGGCCATAAATGGTAAAAAAAAGGGCTTGTTTAGCGAAAAATAAATTAAAACATAATATTTTACTACAAAGTACAATAAATCATAATATATAACTCGCTCAATTTTTTGAAATTTGGTCCAAAAAATTGGTCAAATTATAGTTTATTAAGAGGTATTTTTGAAATATCACATATTAGATTCGCTAGAACCTGTTGTAATTGGCATATTAATGTTGCTAATTTGTAACAACTATTAGTCTAAAATGTGAATGCCAATACATAATAGAATGCACAGATTAGATTGAGTTGAAAAAGGAGAAGTCATTTTAGGATGGCTTTAATGTGTATATGGGGGTGAGTGTTTTTACACTCATTCTAGTCCCACATTGAAAGTACAATACAAACTTCTAGTTCAACGTCTAAGATATATTTGAAGTGTACTAGAATGAATACAATGTTGCCTCACATGCACGCGGCCGCCACCCACCCGACCCAACTTTGACTTTAATTTTAGACGCGAGAGAATGTCTCGATATTCATAAGATTTTAAATGAACAACAGTGTCATGAGATCAGTACTCAAACCTTGAAAAAATAAATGAACAAGCAAACCAATTTAAAAATTTCATGGAAAACAAAAAAATAAAATAAAGTTGTAAGACAAAAATTTTGGACCCTTTTGGCCAAATTAGGAAGCAGTTGAGAACGCTTGTCCTGATGTTTACATTGTCAACATAACTGGATTTGTGGAGGGCCTCTTGCCATTCTGCTATTCTGGAAATGGTTTAACAGAAAAGAGCTGACCCATCTTGGGAACAGAGATGCTGGTGATCTTGACAACTTCGTCCTTTTAACTTTTATATTGTTTTTCCGAGGAAGAAAGAAGAAACATAGACAGAAATTAAATGAAAAATCAGCACATTTTATAGGAAAAATAAAAAAGAAAAACAAACTTATCATATGTTCCTCCTTTTTAACTGCTGGTAAATGTATATTCACATTGGGGATAAATTAAATTGTTGTTGTTAAGGGGGTGTCGTCGTAATTTTATCTCAAAGTGTATATGTAAAATTTTATCCCTGAATAAAGGGCGTACTTGTAATTACAAATACGTCTTCTTATAATTTTGTAAAAAGCTAGCGCTTATGTAATTAGAACTATTCTCAACAAGTGTCGATATAATTTACACTAATCACTTAGCTGGTATAGGCAACAAATCATCCCCACTCCCAAATATTTGAATGGTGATTTTGAGTTAATTTCTTCTCTTTTTATTCAATCAATTTTTGCACTGGTCATGACAATATACCATCATCAGGCGAAGCTACACAAAATATTAAGGATATGTTTGTTTACTATTTGAACTATACTACCCTTCAACTACACCAGTTCTCAATCTAAAAGTTTACCTTGAAAATACAAACCAACAAACAGAAAAACCATGACAATCGGTACATAGGCCGCCCTGCGTACACCGGCTGATACTGACCTGCTGGAAGCAATAAGATGCTTTAAGAAACGTTCGTAACAAGTGAAATTGTTAGACAAAGTCGTCGCTTATATAGATTTGTAAGTTACAATAGTAGAAAAGATTCCCTGTACCGGTGTTCGTCTGCAGTTAAGAGGATGTTTGGATGAGCTTATAAGCTTTCTAAAATATCTCACAGCATGTTTGAGAGTTTATAAGTACAAAAGTTTTAAGATCGAGCTTATAAAAACTTTTAAAAGAAGTTTATGACTTATTTTTAAGATTTCATGTGGTGTCACTCAAGGGAAGTGTGAATATCAGGAGTTGGAAGATGGAAACAAAATAATTCACTTTTCATGAAAATAAGATATTTCATGGATATGGCAGCTAAGCAGGACTGTAGGTAGAACACACACACGCACATATATATGTAGAAGTGTGCTGCAGCTTTTACCTTGCAACCATTGTCTTGGTTGTGAGTCCAAACCCAAAAGGGAAAAGTGGATCATAATGTGAATCCCCGACATTCATTGGGAGTTGATTGACGGTTTTGAACCAAGTCCTCGGTAGTTTCCCCGTAAAACCATAATCGCCAAAGAGCACATCAGTCACTCCTAGACCTTCAGTGCCAGGCAACCACGCTGCTACAAGAGCATCAATTGTTGACATATATGGTTCCATCACAACTGGTCGACCAGATATCATGATAACGACGCATTTCACAGCTCCGCAGACATTGTTGATGACGTCTGGTCCAGGATCAACCATTGTGAGAGTTTGGCTGTCGCCTGCAGTCTCTGTGTAAGGGGGCTCTCCGACTACTACAATAGCATAACTGAAGTCGTTGGATTTGACATATTCACTGTCAGGGTTCTCAAGGTATACCACATCAGTGTCCTTATCAACTGTTGAATTAATAGCACCAAGAATGGTTGTTCCTGTAATGAAACAGCTCACTCGTAAAATAATTCCTAGAACGAGTACCTTAAAGCTATCAGTCATATGGGGTGGATCTAATTGGAATAGATACTAAGAGTAATTTATCGATGTCCTCTGTACTTTAATGTTCTTGACCACGCCGACATTGGCCTTCTACTATAGGGAGAGCTTTCTTCAGAACTTGTGAAGTAAGCTCATCACAATTTGATTCAAAGGCCAAATTCAACTTAAAATGTAAGAGAAGAAAAAATAACAATTCATGAAACAACTGTGGGTGTTGATAGGGGTAAGAAACAGACTCCAATATCAATACAGAGCATCAGTTTGATACGAACTGAAATTATAAACACAATTAGAGCAGAACATACCACTTGTATCGTTATTTCCACTAAATCCCTGCCAAGCTATAGTCCATCCACCACACTGATACCCCAAGTTATCTGCATGAGTACCAGCAACTAGAATTTTGGATGCTTTCTTTGGCAATGGTAGCAATGAATCGTTTGCAGTTTTCCCATTTTTCAGCAGAACAAGTGATTTCCTTACAGCTTCCCTAGCCAAATCTCTGTGCGCCTGTTAACGTTCCAAGATCTCAAGAACATTTTTTACCATGGCTCTAAGTACAAGATTGGCGTGTTAAACAATCTCCATTTAGTCTGGTGTACGGTATTCAAGAGATGACACAATAATGAACTCACAGAGCACATGTAATATTAGTATGAAACAACCTGGTTCTAAGAAGGAAAGTGTTGACCTACCTGGCTTCCAACCTCATTGACCAGACTAAGGTCAGCAAGAGGATTTTCAAAGAGACCCAAGTTGAACTTGACAAGCAAAATTCTCTGAACAGCATCATCAATGCGATCCATTGAGATAAATCTGTTCTTCACCAGATAAGTGAGGTCATTGATGAACTCAGTGAAGTTGTACGGTACCATAATCTGTCACAAACCATAGCGGTTCCACCTGAGATAAGATTGAACTGGACACAAGTGCTAAACCAACTATAGTGGTGTGGGTAAATGTTTATCGTCAAAAAAAAAAAAAAAAATACAACACCATGTCGATTCCAGCTAGAACACCAGCTAAAACAGAGTACCAAAAACCATGCGGTTCCACCTGAGATAAGATTGAACTGGACACAAGTGCTAAACCAACTATAGTGGTGTGGGTAAATGTTTATCGTCAAAAAAAAAAAAAAAAATACAACACCATGTCGATTCCAGCTAGAACACCAGCTAAAACAGAGTACGTATAGTTGGAATGCGGTGGAGAAGTGATCCGGTCAAGTCCCTGCCAGTCTGAGATTACAAAGCCCTGATTGTTCATTTTGTATTGGTTAGATGTCATATCAAGAATTAATGTTGTTCAATTTTCAAGTTAAAGAAAAACAGAATCAATATACAGGAAGATTTATCAAGTGGATGCATACTACTGTAATGCAATCCATGCTACGGCAACCAGAACCTTTTAATAGATAGCTGCACAACACTATTTACTGCAATAATGCAACAGCATACATCATATTCTTTTGTAATTTATCATGTAATTATACAAAACTTAAACACAAGTTACTGAGGCACCTGAGTCGAATACCAACCACGACAACTAAGCCAGCAATTAATCCGTTCGCAATCATACCTTAAACTTAAGTGTACCCTTCAGAAATCCAGTGATCAACTCACGGTTTGCATGCATCTTTTGACCATTCCAGCTGGAGTAGGAAACCATGACTGTGGAGACACCCTTAATGATAGAATCATAGTAAGCAGGCATGTGAATGCTAAGCAAGCCATGCATGCTAGTGAGGGTGTTGTTCTCGTTGATGCCCTTTGTTGTCCCACCATCACCAACAAAGTGTTTCGCGCAAGCTGCTACCTTGTTCCTGAGAGGAAGGGGTAAAGTAGTTGTCAGCAACTAAACACCACTCTTTCTAAGAGCATTCAAGCAAGTTAATGAAAAATTGGTATCTGAATCCTATATTAAGATCAATTGAACATGACAGGCAAGTACTTTGATGCACTTCATACATACTTCCCAGCAACATAAGGAACACCCTTCCGCAGACCATTTGGAATTTCACCTTGTAACCCAAGTATAATGTCTGTCATCTCTCGAACTACCTTGGGATCCTCACTGTAACTTTCATAGCATCGTCCCCACCTAGGATCTCTGCAGACCTACATGAATATAACAAACTGTAAGAATATTCATTCAGAAATGAAAGTTGCAATCAGGTCATGTGTTAAGCACATAACAACTAAAAGAAAGTTGTATTTCAAACTGTAACAAGGGGGATAAGGAGTATCATGTAGTGACTTACTGCAATGCAAGGAGCAAATACATAAGGGATTCCAGTAGCTCTTACTTCAGCAGCAGTTGCATCACCAATCCTTTGCAAAAGTTCCGGGTCCCTGTAGTAAAGGATAGTATCAATTAACAGGCTCTTCCATGCCATCATTATTTCTAACATTGTTGTTTCTGAAAAGTAGAACTTCCGACCAAGATAATGAAACTCAACAATGATGCATGTAGAGTTCCTTGCAAAGTGGTTTTTCTTAGTTAAACAATTGAGCAGACATGGGGGTAAAGTACCCAAAGGGATTTGGTGGAGTTCGATATACAGTTGGAAAGACAGCACTTTAAAATGTGGAACATGTAACACTATCAAAGCAGGCATGCAATGACACCATCATCAACCAATAAAGTGGAAATGGGATCTTCTGGTATCATTTATGGTGTAAGAAATGTATCTTCATGGGAATTACACAATGGAGCATGTGTTTGACACCCCACAGCATAGGAAAGACTTCTATTTTGAGATGATATCACACATATATGAACTTACCTAGTAGCACCAAGGCCAATGTTGTGAGGAAATATGGTGGCATTATACACATTATTGTGTCCATGAACAGCATCAATCCCATAGATCATTGGAATCCCAAGACGTGTGGATAAAGAACCATTCTGAAAGTCATTCACCATATTAACCCAATCAGCAGCAGTAGCTCGTGGAAGTGGTGTACTTCCACCACCACTTAATAGGCTCCCTGCATCAGGAAGAAGGTTTGTTTTTACCTACATGTGTTGCATTGTAAATGTAATAATCTCCTTCCTCTCAATAAGCACTACCAGAAGATGACTGCACTAGACCCCAAGCTGTCAACAAAGGCATGATCTTCCTAGTAGTCAAAATAAGTTAAGCATTACATTTTCTTGATTAACTAAAACCATGATTTAGTACTGCATATACTCAAACTCATAATAATTACCTTTCCCCACTCAAATATGACAAAATTCCAAATCAAGAATGGGTTTCAATACACTTCCATTTGCCATGTAAATGTGCAACTCATGCAATCCAGGACTGACATGATTCTCCAATTTTACATTGTAATACTTTGGCAATGTTACCACAAGATAAGTACTTCATGAAGGTTTGCTCAAGTTGCTTGTATGTAAAGTCATGAGGTGTCAGTGGAAAACACAAGCAAAGTGGATAGCAAAATAACAATAGACAATAGAAATAAATCAAAAGCTCCCTTCGCAGTCATGAAAAATAATTCAGACATAAGAAAAAGAAGTCTTCATATATTTTGAACTTCTGTATAAAACAAAAAATTAAGAAATCCCTAAAGGATGTGCCTTGTTGACATATAATGTCTAGCAAACTTCAAGTAATGCCAAACTTCTCAAAAGGACAGAAAAAGACCATTAGAATCACCTTGTAGTTATAATTCGTTGTCTTAATGCTTATTAAGACTAACAGCAACTTTTACTCCAAAAATACATAAAACATTTCCATGAGTGTTTGTCACCATCTGAAAATTGTGCACCCACTAAATGGCACCCTGGAATGCTCTATGTTGTACCTCAGCAAGTGCATGGTTGTACATTGCCAGCCAGGCTGAAAAGCTCACCAGCCTTTTCTTTCCAGAATCGTCATTGTAGTTAAACCTCTTAATAATGGAAAGTATTTACTCATCAAATTACTAAAAGAAAGTTATGTGTTCCTGAAAAAAGAAATTATTTTGGTTTAAGCAAGGATCTTTTTTGGCAGCTTCATCACCTGATCAACTTAAGAGTTCCTGAAGATTGGAAAATCCTATGTCTCTAATGATCTGGAAAAGTTCAAATTTACAGTTTTCTGATAATACAAAACCACTTATGACAGTCCTAGTTTGGAATCTGACGACATAACTGAAGTGTCCGTAATCCAAGAAAACTACACAGCAGAAAACAACCAAATCCAACATTTTCAAGCCTAAAATCTAAATATAGCAACTCCCACACAACGACATGCTTGCCGCTTCTTACTAATTGGAATGGAACCCCATCAAGAATGGAAAATCAAAAGAAAAAGGGAATCTTTATCCCCACTTCTTAAGCAACACAGCATGATTAAAAAGAAAAAAAACAAACAAAAATTACACACATTTCGCAGCAGCCAACAAACCAATATATCCCTGTAACGTACAAAAAACACACACAAGCACATCAGCAAGAAGTAAATCCGTATAAACCAAGAAATTCACTCAAACACACAATCCCACATTAAAATCTGACCAAATCATTACCAATGTAGTAATCCTTCATTATATCAGGGCTGGCAGCAATCCTATCAATCTGAACCATCTGCCCAATCTTTTCCTCTAAACTCATTCTACCAAGAAGATCTTTTACTCTCACCCCAACCGGCTGCTTCGGGTCCTTGTACTTCATGTACTCTTCCTTTCCTACTGCCCCTCTACGGCTGCATAGTACCACAGCAATCCACACCCACAGTATCCAAACCCTTCCGACCCACTTCATATTTCAGCTTCTCCACACAGCCAGTGGCAGTATGCTGCTAAGAATTGCAACTTGCTTTGATCTGTGCCCGTAAGGCTGCTGCTCAATGAATATGGTGAAAATGGATTGACTAATACCGCAGTTACTTTAGCGTGGGGTGTGTAGTGGACAATGTGGGTGAAATGCTAGTGGAGAAGTGGAGATAGATTCTCCACAGGAACGTGGTTGGATGATGCTCTCAATTTACACAGGTCGCCGCATTATACGGGAAAATGATAAATTCTTGAGCCCACGTGGTTTGGTCGAACCAAAATATAGCTACTAACACCACCAAGAAAATATCACTACTCTTTTAATAGTTGAAGACCGAAAATTTTTAATATCTTTTCGTGAAGTTAGTCAATCAATTCGTCAACACTCTTTTGCTGTCTTCAACAGTTAATATTTTGTCATGAAGTTCAGCCTGCTCTCTTTTGCCGTCTTAACAACGAAAAATTTTAATATTTTCTCGTGAAAATTCGTCAGCACTCTTTTGGTGTATTTATCCGATTATTTAGTTTTATTTTTCCCTTTATGCATGAAAAATCAATCAAATAAACACGTCCAACAAAAGATGTTTAATTATTCATATTTTGCACATATATTAAGCGTCTTATATGCTACTCGTCTTTTTAAATAATAATTACATTGTAATGTGCCATTCGCTAAAAGTAAAAGAGGAATCTTTCTATCCAAGAATTAATAATTAATTTGATTTCTTATTCTGTGCATTTAAAATATATGCACACTTTGAGAGTGTGCAACTAGTTACTTATTACTATGTTTTATTTTTAATTGTTTTTTATTTGTAAAAATCTTGAATAATAAAAGTTATATGAATATTTTGTTTTAAGTGATTTTAGAAAATTATGCTCATTCATATAAACCAAATTTGGTTTTTTATGAAAAATTAGCCGTTGTTGTACGCCGATTTTGTTTGAATATAATAAATATTTTTTTATGTTTTAAAATATATTATAAATATTTAAGAGTAAAATATACACATCACTAGAAAGAGTTTGTTGCCAGCGTGCCACATGAAGAAGAGTTGTGGCTAACTACAACAAGCGAACAGAAGAAGGGCCAATTTTTTGGGATGGGTTTCGAGACCCATTCTATATTCACCGTCCTTAGGGATATTAACTGTAATTGTAGGTGTTGACTTTGAGTCTGTGCACATTCACAGGTAGGTTTATGAGTTTCATCACCTCATCAACCAATAATGCATCACATGGTATCTCACAGCTCGTAGCCACCACTCCAGCACCACCATCGAGCCGCCAACAGCAGTCTTGATGGACGAAACGTCAGCTGACATAGCGGTTAAGGATCCAGATACGCCTCTTAATGACGATCAAGAAGCCACATGCTACATTATGATTATTTTTATATTTTTTCTTTAAATTATACGTTTTTAAAAATATTACTTAATTTCTAATATGTTAATTAATAACAATTCAATTATTTTTGCAATCTGAATTTAATACACTGCTTGCCATTTATAATTTTTTTCTTAAATGTAAGTGATGAAATATTATTTGGAATAAATCGATTACAATCATCAATATTAAATATATTAGAAAGAAATTGAAAGGATATATATAAAGGACGCCCTATATATGTCGTCGCAAAAGGGTGACACATATAATTAAAAAAGAAATTTATAATTTTTACAAGACTAAAATTATAATTTTTATATTTATCATTTTTACCACAAGTCTTGTCGTTGACAAGAATCTGCAAAAAAATGAAAATAAAAAAAGAAGAGCAATGAGTGAGGGGAGGGGAGGGGAGGGCAGCCGTCACAATTGAATGGAAGCGTAGGGAGTCAATTAACAAACAAGTTGTTGACAAGAGAAGAGATACTTCTTACATCCTTATCAACAAATGAAACCACAGTTCCCCAACCAACAAACTTAGAATAATCCCATGCATAAGAAAACACACCCCACCTCACTCATCCTAAGACCCCCACCAATTCTTCATATGTATTTATACTATAAATCTTGCTGCTGCATATTTGCCCATTACATTTTTAATTTGCTTAATTTGGACATATAGATCGATATATTAATTAATTAGAAATGTCAGTGTTTGAAGATTTCAAGCCCATGTCTGAATGGCTACAAGACCATCAATCTCATTTCCTCATTATTCATCTTCCTGGTATTATGGTTCTTTTTCTGCTTATTTTTGCATGTATTAATTTGTTATTTAGAAGAGTATATCATCATATTTTTCTGCTTTATGTTATTAAAATTCCCATTTTTTTTATTTTCCTTTCCTTTTTCTTTTTTGATTTAGAGAATTAAATAAATATAATTAAGACACCGTTTAACAATCCCAGAACAAGCTCATCTTTTCAACAAAAATACTTGGAAAAACCAAGATTCTTGATTATTATATATAACTTTTCTGTTGGTTATATTGTAAGAAATATGGTTTTTTGTCACGAATAATTGCACTGATTTAAAATAAAAAAAAATGGTAGCAACTAAATACTAATTAATTTTGATTGCACATTAATGATCAACCGTGTTTATGTGAACGAACTCAAAACATTAGTTATAACTAAAATTCATAATTCAATACAAGGGAATTATCGAACTTAACTCTTTAATAAATTACGCAACTAAATTACACAACGTGAACATGAGAGCTAAAAGGCCATCCATATATATACCTATGCATGTTTTAGCAGGTTTTGTGAAGGAGCAAATCAGGGTTTCAGCAGAAGGAAGGAATGTCATTAGGGCTCGTGGGGAACGTCCGGTGGCCGGCAACAAATGGAGCCGCTTCCAGGCGGCTTTTCAGGTACCCGAAGACGGTGAAATGAGCTCGATTCGTGCAAGGTTCCATGGACAAAAGCTCACCATTACGGTTCCAAAAAGTAGTGTTAAGAAACCTCAGGAGGCTCCTGATGATCCTCAAAGAACTACTAAGGTTGATACTCGAGAGCAGCCCATCCCTCAGAAGGGCCTGCAGGGCAATGATCCTCAGGCAGCAGGTTGTGCAAGCCAATTAGCCACAGGTGAGAAAAGCTTGGAATCTCAAAAAGGTCTTTTTCTTGGGCGAATGAAACAACACGGCTACGAAAGATGACATTAGTGACAAAATATAAGTAATAATTTTTTAAATTATTATCGAAAATATGTATTAAGTGACAATAATTTTGATTCAGTTACGATTTAGTTATTAATTATAGCAATCGTATATAAAGTAATAATTATAGACAATAGCGACACACATACAATGACAACATAATAAAAACGAAACATATATATAGTGCCAATAATATTCTTTGTCATCAGATCATCACTATGCATAAATCATATTAACCGCATTTTACCCCTTTTCGGAGTTACAATATCTCTTAAACAAGATAAAGAACAAAATAAAAAGATAAAAAAAAGACAACTCGACTCCTGAACTTTTATATAAAGGAAGTCACCACCTGTCTTATCACGAGACCATGTTGCCCTTGTGTCTTTTTTCTAGGTACTTTTTCATGGAGAGATTTGTTGCGTTTAACCCTGTTTACAAATTGTCTGTATAGTGGCAATTGTTTTGTCACTTACTATTACTTGTAACAATTTTTATACAAAATAGTACTGTCATTTATATTTTTTATCGCAATATTCTGTTTTCGTGTAGTGCAAGGGGCGGGCGATGCCTCAAGCGAGAGAACGAGCATTCCAACGCTCAAAGAAGATGCTAATGCAGTAGCACACGATAAGCTAACAAGGAAGAACATGGAGAGAAGTAAAGAATTACTTGAGACGGATTGTGGATCTTCCGTCATTGATAACTATAAGAAAGCAGTAAAGGGGGTTTTTGAGCTGAATGAGGAAAGGCAGTTGCTAGTGAATATGGGGGCAGCTGTGCTTGTTGTTGTGGCGCTAGGTGCTTATGTGGCCTACAAGTTTGCATCAAAGAAAGATAAAGATTAGGCCCCAAAGTGGAAATTTTAGTTCAAATCGAGTCAGGTCAATACCTAAATTAGTTGTACAATAAATTTGATATCATTATTATGTGACTGGTGTAAAATTTTTCAAATTAACATTATATTTTTCAAATTCCGTTGAAACAAATAGAATAACGCCATTTTATTTTCTTTGACTGTTTAATAATGATTACGCAGATAATTTTATAAAATATACTATTGATGTATGAATTTAGGTACCTTCCACCGATATGGCTGATCAACATTTTGTTGATCATTGTTTTTATTAAATGTATCATTCACATAGAATTTTAAGTTTTAGGATACTTATGCATGGACAGATTTCTCAACACACGCACATCCATTCAGAGATAAGCACAATATTGATCCATGTTGATAAACATATAAGCTACAATGAAACCAAAGAGCGCAAAATGAATGATGTTAGCTGAAAGAAACATCAAAAGCCAAGCTACTGCAATTTCAAAGATACACACAACTTCCCTGCAATCCATTTGCTTCTCTGAACAAAGAGAGCAATGCAGATGCATCTTCCAGGTAAAATGATTTGATTGAAAAGAAAGGAAATGAGATCCAAACTGTAACTTCTAAAAGATCAATGGTAAATGACCAAATATCCCGAAAAAAAGAGGGACGCTTGTTTATTGATACAAATCTAAGCATCTTACAAAATTGAGAAGCAGATCACCTGCTCGGGAATGGACAGCTAAACTTTGATTCTTCCACAAAGACGCCAGTATGCGCCTTGATGGAAAAGGGATTTCTCGAAAACCCATATATCGCGTACAAGAACCTGGAGGTACATAATGGAAGTATTAAATATATATCAGAGAAACGAATAAGATGCACAGTCACGACCTTCAAATAACTTCATGAAAAACGTAATTGACTAGATGAACTTGAGCAGTTAAAGTCTAAATATCAGGCATGGGCCTAGAAGTCTTGTTAAGTAGTGGTGTCTGGCTCAAATGGTTGTTGGAAGCAAAGATATTTTCATGACAACTTATATCAATTCTCCCTATCAGGACTTAGCATCCCCTTTTTAAATATGGAAATGCAGTAGGCATGGATTTTGGCCGGCCATTGGGGTGAATGTTCAGCTAAGATAAGGGATGCATTCATCAATTATTTATTGCAAGCTTGAGAAAAAGGGAAGTGAATTCTGGACAAAGTTTTGATGCAGGGATTCTAGTTGGATCTTGGAAGAAAACTGTTTCTGATCCGCTGCATGTACTTTTATTGGATATGGTATGGATCCAGTTTCTGGACCAACTTAGGGGATGTGCTGGGGACCTAGGATTCATGATTTGGTGTGTGCGGTTTAGAGCCTGTTTACAGGCCTACACTAGAACCAAGCATGTTCCCTAAGTTATCAACTGACTGAGGGGAGAACACACAAGATTATCATGCAAGATTTTAGTATATAGCCTACCTCCTTGCTTTTGTCACCAGCCACAACAGATCCACTTGAGTCATATGCCTCAAACTTCTGCAGAGACATAAAAGAGCATTTAGGCACCTAACAACAAAAAGTACTAGACTGATAAACATCCATGATTAGATTATCCTCGCCAGGTAGACAGTTCATCATACCAGCCACAGTCCCCTTTCTTTTTGACCCCAACAAGAACAACCAGCAAAAACAAAAACATCAAAGAGAACATCAACCGCATAACAAAAGTAGTAGTTTACATGAAATAATTGTCACATTCGAACCATGAGCTACACAATGAAACTTTTGACAAAATGGAGTCCAAAACAAATATGCAGTAAGATAGCACATATAAGTATCAAATTGCTGGCAAGGAAACAAAAACCTATGATTCTCTTCCACAATACAATGCGGTTTCCCTATGATCAAAACTTACAAAGATTATTCCATCTGTAGTTTCCTAGGGGAATCTGATGCACATAAAAAGTTTGTGGTGGTTGATGTAACAGAAGATTGAATTCCAGCTGGAGCAAAGTCTATTTAGCTACAGAAAAGGGGAACTGAACCTACAGGGGGTTTTAGTTTATGTAGCAGGGGAAAGGTGTCGTTTTAGAGGGATATGATGCTGTATGGACGGAAGATATTGGTCCACACCTTCACCTGGTTGGAGTCTGCAGGTAGCAGTAGAAGTCCGGGGGTCTGCAGTTATAGCTGGGGGTGAGATTTATTCAGGATTTGTTCTGGAGATCGGTCTACAAGAAAACAAATGATTCAGGAGAAGAGACAGAAAGTCACCCAGGCAACAGTATTGTCAAAATAACCTGCAATCCAGCATCATCAACTTTATAGGTTAGACAGCAAAAAGGTTCTCTCTCAGAAACAGTTTGCTGGGTGGATACACGAGAAAGTTCACTCTGGAATCTGGCTCCTTTGACAGTTACAGAAAGCAAATGCCGGACAAGAATTCCAAGGGCTTTGAGGTTAGCAGTCCAACACACAACTGGAGTTCCAGGATATCAAGAGTAACAAATGAACAGTCAGTAGGCAAGAAATATTCAGCGCACTTTCTTACTCAAAAGATATCTGCTAGCATCGAGAAGCAGACAAGTTTCTCCAGTCACAGGAACATTTTGGATTTCAAGCATCTTGTGTCTGTGTTTGCAATAATGGACCATGAGTAGTATTTAATTGAGGGCAGGCTTAACAAATTCACAGAGAGAGATTGCAATACTCTAGCAACTCCATTGATGTGCAAAAGTTTGGTAAGTGACTTGAAGAGGATGGGGATGGCTCCTAGTCAGTGAAGAAGTGGGGCTAAGGAAATAGAGTGACAAAGTGAGACCGAGGCCATAGATTGAAGGAAGCGAGTTCACTTGAGCACGAAAAAGGCTTGGGAAAACTATCATAAGAAAGAAATTAATTAGCAGAAGAATTTGGATTGGATAACATATTCTTCTTCAAATTAAATTAATTAGCACCAAACAAATTACTCTTGCAGTTATACCCATTGAAACAACTTGACCTTCTACAATTTATCAATTGATCGACAATATATTCAGCATTTGGGAATTAGTTACAGAGACAAGTCAATGTAATGCAGTTAGAAAAGCACAATTATCAGTGTGAACATAGCATTCAACAGCAGAAACCGATAGAGACTGAACAAGCAAGTCAGAGAGCAGTATGAACATATTATTCGACTCAAGAAAATTGATTAGACGCTGAAAATCATCGAGCATATTTGAGATTGATATAACTTGAATTGACAAAACAAAACAAGCAACAAAGAAATCCCAAAATCTAAATTTTTACCTGTTTGCTAAGAAATTCAAGCGTGAGTTGTACAAACACTTTATTGAGGTCATTTCGATCTACACCAATCTGCAAAAGATATTATCATGAACAAATGAAGGATTAGTTATCAAGTAAACTTGACCATACAACTCAACCAAAGTCATGAACTAATTCTTACGTTCGAACAGAAAATTAACCCATTGGAAAGTTGGAATGAAAATGACCAACTATGGCACTTAAGACAGCCAACAAACACAAACTTTAATCAAATGCGAAAATACTGGATAAAAACCTAACACATTTCCCACCCCCAAGTCGACTGGCAAGGCAGTAGGAAAAGGGATAGCTCATTGGCACTAATCCAGCTGCAAATCCACATTGAGAAAATTAAATCCCCAGCTTCCACGACGCATCCCCAAAAACATAGACACACAAACAACTAACTTATTGCCAACTTAAAATCTGAAAAGAAACAGTAAACAGAAATTAACAAGCACATATTAAGAAAAGAAATAAAACATAATTAGAAATCATTATCTGACAGAAATTGAAGATGCAAAAAGCAGACATCAACCAGTGAACTTAATTTCGAAAGACCTCACAAGAAACCAGCCTAAGAGTGGTAATCAGATGGAGTTTCTGGCCTAACTTAAACAACAAAGATGCATGCAACTACATTCCCAGAGGACAAATCTCAGCCTTTTGGAACAGAATACATAAACAAGGAGTCAAAAACTTGTTTCATTCATGTTTTACAGATACTTGCCAGTCGAGCTCGCAGAGTTCGCATTTTAATAATTGGCATCATCAGTTCCCAGTAAACATGACTCCAAACTCTCTCTCTCTGCTTGATTTCATTCTTGAGGGCCTGTTTTGAAGATTGGAGTAAGTTAACAGATAAAAAGAGCAGTGTTAGGCTGCTTATAAATGAAACCAAAAAGTGCAGAAGATTTTTGCGGACAGCTAGACTATAACTCAAGCAAAATGTGTTCAACAGAAGGCAGTTATAGGAAGTACTAAAGCAGGTGAAACCCTACAGAATACATGTTCTCTGTAACTGATTTCCTCAATAATCCTTTGTCTCCAATGGCCATTTGGGTATTTATCTGGTAGACACTGAGAGAACAAATGAGTAATGGGAAAGCTGAAATAGATGAGACTTAATTGTGATGTAATTCAAAGTGAGAAGAGGACCTCTTTGTATAAATCAACAGCTTCTTTATAGAACTTCTGCTTTGAATAGCCAGATTTTCTCAATTTCGCAATGGCGTAAGCACTTTTTAGCTGCAAATAAAAAGCCATACCACTGGACAGTTAATAGACAAATATATGTTAGGCCTTTATTTGCGGAACTAAATAGGATAAAGCAGGTATTGGTATTTGTTCCACTCTTCCAGCACCTTTCAGATGGTTTAGGGATTTTATTACATACTTTCCATGAAAGGGGTACTTTTTAAAATGAGAATTTATGGTGGGTCTTAAGGGAGTAAATGCCACTTAGCAACCTCAGTTGGATAAAACATGTTGAGGATATAACAGAAAACACTGACGGAATAACATTATACAGCATGCTAACTACACCATGTGCTCTGATAAAATCCCACCCTTTTCGCCACCTCATGCCGCTGCCCTGCCACAGTCGACTCATATAGGCATTTGTTTGCCTAAAAAGGGTTACATTCAATTCCATACTTCTGAAGGATCATGTATAGGTTTGTTCTACACCAGAAGGTCCTTTGCTCCATAGGTGAGATAGGATCTGAACTGGCGATTTTCATAGGAAGACAAAGTGGTGGAGCTTTCCAAGATTGGTGAGCATATGATGGGGTATGCTGCTGCAATGCATATGATGAAAACTGAAAGTATCATAAGACCTAAAAACAACTTTTTGGTATTTCTAGAAAAGGGGAAATCTGGAAAGGTTTCCTCGAAAATCAAAAAGAAAATTGCAGATGAACTTTCAATCACATTCCCGACACTGGTGAACGCAAAAAAAAAGATAAGATTTTTGAAATTACATTCTCTGAAATTGCAACCCAACATCACCAGAGTTCCAAGTAGGACAAAAATGAAAATTAGTGAATTACTACAAAAACAGAACATAATCATCAGTTTTGCAGCCCACTCTCATAGTTAATTTAATGATAAAAAATAAAGATGTGCATGTTAAATACCTCCATAATAATATCTTCTTTTGTTCTTTTCCAACCAGGTCTAGTAAACCATCTGGTACCAAGATAGTAAGTTAGCAACGGGCAAGACTGCCAGACATTCAGCCTCAAAAAGAGAATTAATACATACGCACATCAGTTTACAAGTGACAACCATCCATTGAATGAATCAGAAGAAAGACAGCAACATGTGCATTTTATATAAATGTAAGTAAACTTCAAGAATCATGTTTATCTGTTTGAGCAGACTTGATGTTGACTTATTTATATGCCCATGGGTATTAGCCTGCCCCCACACTCACCCCCCAAAGTAAAGGAATAAAAAAGAGCAATACAAGATAATAGAGTTGGATAGAAGAAAAGGCTAAATTTATATTGGAAAAATTAGCAGGTTACATGGTTCCTTAATCTGTACAGCTTTTAAATGCAAAAAAGTTCACTTCCAGAGGAACAAGCAAGGATCAAATAACAGCAAAAGGGACTGCAAGACTGAAGCTATTATCTGAGGATGCAAAAGAGATTAGCAACGGGCTCGGTGTGGCAGAGAACTGGTAAACTTTGAACAACAGATGTACCAATCAGAAAATCAATCAAGGGAGATATAAACATCAACTGCATCTCCTCCCCAACAATGAGAAATCCAATAAGATGGAATACTTCCAATTATTATTTTTTGGTTAGACGTGTATGGTTTATCACAGATAGAGCGCAAGGGGCAAAAAAGAAAGAATAGCACCCTCCCTTCTTTCATAATACAAGTTTTCCCAATTTATCTCCTAATCATCTTAGACCTAAAAGAATAACAAATTGATGAAACTAGAGCGAGCCTTCACATGTTACAAAGCTAAAGAAAGATAAAATGCCAAAAATCAGAAATTTGGAAACCCAGAGTTTTGTGAACCAACACCTTCATACTCTAATATGAACTCATACTCATAAACATGGTGGTTAGGTCAAATGAGGGTATTGCCCTTGACTACCCACCAAATCTGCCAAACAGGTCCAGTTTTGCAATTTCTGTTTCTGATTTCAAGTTGCTCAATTCTGGAACTTAATGCTTAGCCATCAAGGATTTTCTTTACATGAATGTTATGAATGTGTGGTTTATGTAGGTCAAAGGGGTTATATTTTCTTGTTAACACCAATTTCTGATTTCATTAATAATGTATGTGTATGTACGCAAAGCTGAGAGGATTCATGGCAATTCCTCCAAAGACCCATCCAATCTAAATATAAACCGTTGTGTTATATCATAATTATTAAAAGGGTAAATCATAGTTATAAATGGCGCTTTCCAGGGCACATCCCGTAAAAGGCGAGAGACTAGTGCCATTTGCCAGGACTAAGGCATAGGAATATGAACATATTATAGATGAATAGATTGTTAAATTATTTTATGATCCTCAATAAGGACATGGCACAATATTCCAGATCAAACCACAATATTAAATAATCCTACTCACCTATACCAAAACGAGATTGGCTCCCGGGGTGAATATGGCTCATACACAAATCCAGGACTTGTCATTGAGACTTTAAGAGCCCCCTGCACACACAGTTTAAGAATGTGGGGATTTATTATGTAATATATATATTAATCTAACAGAATTGATAGACATTATACGGGAAATACATGAAAGAAAGACGACTGTTGAGTCATGCTCAAACATATAATAGCTAAGGAAACTTGGGTTCCTGGATTGATGAATTTGGATTCAGCGAAGGATTTGGAGAAGGATTTCAAATGAGTCCATATTAAATGAATATGAGATTATCAATATTCCACAAAATGACAAAATATAGTTCAAAATAAGAGTTAAAGAATTTGAAATCCTTTGTAATGTGGCATTATCCAAACAAAATTAAAGGAGTTGTTGTTAGGAATATGAAATTCCTAACTTCAAATTTCTCACTCCAAATGAAAATTAAATTATGAAAACCAGAGTTGTAAAATATGTTAAACACTTATACCATACAATTTACTATTTAAGATTCTAATTATTGCATTCTTAGGTTTTCGATTTATTAAAAGTGTTTCCTGTTACGTACCCTTTGTTTTTTCTAGCTTATGCATTATAAGGCAGTACAATGTGCAACCCCACCAAATATAACACCTGTCCCAGAATGAACAACAAATTGTTCAAATAGCCAGCCCCACTAAACCCCAAATATACTTCAGAAGCTCCTGGAGCAAACAAGAGGGCGAAGTGGAAGCCTGGGCCCTTGCTTGAAGGTGAATATGTCATTGAAAACTTAGAACCATGTTCTTATTATGTTGTTTTTCATCAAGCCTATCAGTTAGGGGTATTTTAGTATTGCATGATATAAACCAGACCTGGTTCTTGAATCCAAAGTTAGATTTAATGAAGAACTCTTGTTGTTAGACTCGTATCTTGTTTGCACAAAGGCAAAGCTTGAGTGCACCTTGTCCCCTGGAAAAAGGTTGAAACGCACAGGCAAACGGACGCACATTGGTTTGAAAAGGCACCAGTCACTTGGCCTGGCATGTGAGCGGCACACCTTGCATGCTGGTGATAACTTTGACTGCTGTAGGTTTCTGTCACAGGAAATGTTTTCCTATTGTATCTTTGAGAGAATGAAAATATTCAATTTGCAAGCTCTGGTCTCAAGTCCCCCGGCCCCCCACCAATCTCTTTTATTTAAAGGAAACCAAATCCCAGTCGAGTAATACCAACCATAAGAAGTAACTTGCCAAGCCATCCACAATCTCTGGTGGGGAGACTAATGTTTTGAGGAGCTGAGGATACTAGTCGAATCCAGGTGTCTGATAAGATTTAGGTTAGTTTCAATAATCATTCCGTCCATGGAATGAAATATTAATTAGGAGAGTGGAAATTCTTGAATAATTAAAATATTGCTTTGAGTTTCGTTAGATGGATGAAGTTGTTATTCTTCTTTCTGATTCTTCATCTATTCTTCTAAATTCCAGATTCTTTTCATCTTTCTGTTCAGTCTTCTTGTGCTCACCAGAATCATATCTGGCCAATTGAATATCTCTTCCACGTACATGAAGTTGCATATCATAAAGACCTCCAACAACAGAGGACCGTCATGGGGGCTTCAAATTTTTGCTTCTGATTGAGATGATTTTTCCTCATACAACGTCACTACCCCTTTCAAAGACCTCAGTTATGACACCTTATACAAAAAAGTTAACTCCCTCCCATCCTATGAGAAAGCACTTGAACTAACAAGGACAGAATTTGGAGAGTAATACCATACCATTTGTCGGGCTTGAGCAGGGGGACTTGCTTGCACACTAAACAACCTGACACAGGTGATGTTTGGTGAATTAGCCTCCTGCAGACCAACAACAGGCGTGTAAAGATAAGGAAAGTAACTAGAAGCAAACATGAAAAAGAAAAAGAATATGAAGGAACAAAGGTCCCCTAGTTCAATCATAAAAAGAAAGAATTTGGAGATCACGATGCATGAGACCAAGCATAAACAGAACACAACTATCACCTAGTTGATATGTACTCAGTAGTTTCAACATCTTTAATACAGCAAAGAGGAAATAGGCGCCTTCCTTGGCACTTTATCTGCTTCAACAGAGATATCCTCTACAGATGTGAAAGAAATTATGAAAGGAATCCATGAAACTGAACACCGAGATAGGAACAACTCCAGGCATAGCGTTTGATGCTTGTTACGTAAAACAGTAGGTCATTAACATGGTCGAATGTTAAGGACAGAAAGTGACTTCCGTTGAAATTGGGTTGCAATGGCAATCCAGCATTCCCCCTTTCCTCCCCCACCCCCCAAAACCAAACACAGACCAGCTCCTCTATAAAAATGCACAACCCATTTTCACGTTAATTTACTTTCGATTTCAGGGAAGTGAATCAGCAGAGTTGTACCAATTTCAGCAGCCAGGAAGTAGGCTCCAAGGGTTGCTCAAGCCACAGACGGGAAGGCATCAGAAACGGCAGAACCCGGCGCCGAGACTGAAAAAACAAGATCAATATAGAAAGAAAAAAACAAAAAGAATTGCAGGAAAGAAAGATGAAGGAAGTGCATCGAAGATTTAAGTACCTGTGCCAGAGCTTTCGCCATTGAAACGGAAAGGTTTTCCCAGGGTTCTTGAGAATTAGGAGGGGTTTTGGAGTATGGTGTTGTCAGTCTTCACTCTCAACTTCAGTTCTGAGGGTCGATTTCATTTGAGGGCTCTTATTATTCTTGTGGTTTATACCTTGCAAAGTTTACAAAGTTTTTCAATTATTCTGCAACATTTGGAATCATAATGCTACGTTTCAATTGATTATTCAAAACTAGTCATTGTTGCACTAATACTCACATACATATAATTAAATAAATACTACGTAATTTTTAAAATTAAAATTAATATATAATTAAAAGCATAGCAATCGATTAATATTTGTGAAATATGGGGATAAACATAATTATATAATAGTTGTTAAAAAATGCCGTTACTTTAAAATTTGATATTATTGTGCCACGATCCATCAATTATGAGTCAGAAGTGATTTTTTTTTTCATTGGTATAAATTATGAATTTTAAACACATGTTATTAATTTTTTAAAATTATTTTGGATAATTCTAAGTTTTAAAATTTCACAATTCTTTAAAACTGAATTTGAACTATATTTTATTACACGTTCTTTTAATGAATCATTTGATTTTTTTTCAAATACTTCCATTATATATCGTATCAATAAAATTGTTTATTTATATCGGCAGATTTGTTAATTATTTTATCAATGTATTTATAGATAATGAATTAATACGGAGAAAATTATTATGCGGACAAATAAGATTTTTGAGCTTTCCTTAATTTCCCGTTTGTTTGTGTTTTTATTTTTAATTTTTATTTTCTGAAACAGTGATTAAAGGTGAAAATATGTATATTTATATGTATTTTTATTAGAATTATGTTAATTTAACATTACAATTCAATGCAAAATATAATTTTCATCTCTTTCGTAAACATTATCTAAAAAATTGAATAAAATTTACACTTGATATCAATCAAAAGGATCTTTAATATTTTTCAATTATGATAATTATGTTCCATTTGTGACTTTTACAAAAAAGAAATATAAACGTATTTTTCCGACCAAATTTAGACTAAAATTGAGAATTTTTCAGTTTTACGGGACCAAATTAAAACCCTAGTAACTTACAGGACTAAAACGAGAATGACCTATAGTTAGGGGACAAAAATTGTCTTTAACCCTTATTTTTAAATGAAGTCATTTAAAATTCTTTCAAATTCAAATATACCAACTTCTGTGCCAAAGCATTGTGAAATGCTCCAAAGCATGAATATGAATAAAATGCATTAACGTTAATCGACGATTGTATTCTAATAACAACCATATAACTTACGCTTTATTTTAAATAAACACCGTAAAGATTTTTATATAACATCGGATCGACATAATTTATTATATAATTTTATTCAAAAATATCATAGCATTAATTTCATAGAGCCTAATCATTATTTTATATTTTACGATATTATATATCACAACTAATTTGTAAATTAAACTTCACGATATCAACAATAGCAATGACAAAAATGGTTAGGGGGCTTGCGATTGAAAACTTTGCAAAAGCCTCCTTTACTGCACTTCTCTTTGCATAGACTGTCGCACCTTTGGTCATCTTGTCCGGGCACGCAGCTGCCGATATGGTTGTCATAGCAACATGTCAATGCTCCCTCTACCAATACCACATTAGAATCTGCAGAGAAATATCAAGATATAAATTTTTGTATTGTGTTAGAACTTAGACATGCATGCAAGTTTATTACACACATACAAGAAACACATATATAGCTTGCTAAAGCAGTATGAATCTCCTATCACACTTTTGTATCACACATATCGATGAGATTACATGTGCCCATTTCAAATTACAAATATGTACACACGTAGTGATATCAATATGTAACACAAACGTGTGATAGAAGATCTTTTACGCCAATGTTCTGCACAAACATCGCAATATTTTTTGCTAATCTTGAGTATTGGAGGGTAGATGCATGTAATCAGAATTGCAAAATAAAGACTGTTGAATAGAGATAGGAAAATTGTGTATATACCTTTTGGCAAAATGAAAAGTAAAATGAGGGTAAAAAATAGAGAAAACTTTGAGATGGCCATGCTGAATTTTCTGTGCGAGTACAATTACATATTGCACATGTGATTAAGGGCTGGTGTTTATATAGCCAAAAAAAAATTGTATATGCATGTGCTAATTATGGTGACTAAATCAATTTAATTTGAGAATATCGTTAGCATTCCGGAGAAATATAGGAAAATCCGTAGTATTGATCTTTTCATTTTGAATTAAGATGTGAGATATCTTTGAATTATGATTCATATGGTTTTTGTATATAATTAAATGGAATGAAATCAGAATATATTTGTAATATATAATACAGGTGAAAATTTATTTCAATTACCATTATTCTCTACACATGCATAATGTTTTATTCTTAATTTATTGATATGTGTACTAAATATATAAAATCTGCACTTTATGGGATGATTTAAACCTTCATAGATAATTATAATTGTCAGGCGTAGATGACGATTTTGAGTATCCCGCCTACATAAATAGCATGCTTATGTAACAAAACGAGCAAAAATTATGTAAATTTCTGAACAATAATGTAAAAATTATAATGATCGTAAAATTTCAGAATTTTTAAAGATTTTATACTCATTATTTAATCATAAATTTTTGGTTGTCTTTATTTTAAATCAAAATTTTATAATAATTTAAATCATATTTTATGGGAATCATTGTAATAGACATTTTTAGGGGTGTGAATAATAAAGGCATCTTCCTTATTAAAAAAAAATTGGTGCATGTCATGAGGGGGCATTTTGTGACATTTTATAGTTTAGGGGGATAAATGCATTTCATTTTCCCTTTTTCTTTTTCCCTGCTGGTACAAATACACTCTTTTTCCCGGCTGATCAACTCTTCAGGTTTCTATGATGAACATTCTTTGCAGTGACTATTTTAAATAGAGAGTTTTGACCCAGATTGCAAGAATTTGTTCAACATTTATGCCAAAATGCTAAAAGAATAGCATGTGCATAAGTACTTTGTAAATTGCCCAACTGTTGATCATCAGAAAGGTCTAATATCAGTAAGCAAGAAGCATACACCAACAAATCCGGTAAGAAATTAAGATATCTAAGAGAAAGTATACAATTCTGAAATCTGTTGTGCAAGTGGAGAATTATGACTTCCAGTTGTTACTTTTCACGCCTCTCATCTTCAGAGGACTCCAGACCAAGTGTTTCTTGTGTAGTGCTACGACCGTTGGATGCTTGGGCCTCCATGAACCTGCCTGTGAAGGAGGACTTACTTTAAATTTACTACTCCTTTGGCCAACAGGCGTTGCCTCTATTGTTGCACTTGACAGCTCCCTCGACTGTGGCAATGGGGAGGATACTCTTGATGTTCTCCATACTCTTTGTGGATCCCACACAAAAGACTGTCGGCCCACCGCACGGTCATTCCTTGATCTAATAGAGCTGCGAAGTGGAGTTGCCAAGTTTGTATTGGATTCTGGGCCAATAGTTGCAATGGAAGCCCTTCGTTTGGGTTGAAGGACCTGACTTGATGCAGGAGGATTTGGTCTTACAGCAATTGAGCCTCGTCTTGGTTTCAAAGTCGGCCTTGCCTTGGTGTCTTTCTTTAGTGTACTCGATATATTCTCTTTATCTTCATCCACAACTGGTAGAACAGACATCCTAGTTTGGTTTGCTGGAACAGGAGATGGGATGGGTGCAAAATTCGTAATTCTTCTTAGCGGTAACCTCAATTTTGATGGAGCAAGGGGTGGCTTTCTATCTGTTGAGGTCCTCTGTGCTTGGTTTGACGTTGGTAAAGCTGACTGAGTAGAAATTGAGGCCAACACTCTGTTTTCCTGTTTCAATCTTGCTTTCCTTTCCTCTGCTAATTGGTTTTCAAGATCTCTGACCTGTAGAGTATTTCAAGCAATCTCAGAAACAGTTTGCAGTTCAGACTGTAACATAGGTCACATAGACAACAATTTAAACACTTTAAAGAAGAGAAGGTTACACTTTGCTACGTTAACTAATCTACACTTCATCAGTTTATTTCCAGTGAAACTTTTCAGTTTTGACCACTTGCATTCCTACCTTTTCTTGAAGATTTCTGCAAATGTGTTCTCTAGCAGCTAGCCTTAATTGCAAAGACTGCAAACTTTCCTGCAACTTTTTGGTTTCCTTCTCATCTTGTTTTGCTTTTTCTGCCTGTTCATACATAAAATTGAAACAAAAAAAGAAAAGAAAGATTAGTTGGAAAACGTTTTTAGTCAATCTGGCAAAAAGCAAGGATTCTCAGACTGGATTTGTGCTTCATACAAGCTGCTTGTATTTTAACAGCTCAGTGTGATCTGTCTGTCTCCGAGCAGGCCCATGTTCAACACCTCGAACGCGGCTTGCGAAATTCAAGGAACAAAGGGTTTCTCCTAAGTCGGCCACATTTGGGCTAATTTGAACAAACATCAAAGTCTTACAATCTCCTCCTGCATAAAAGTTCCCTGAGTGTTACTAATATTCAAAAAGCTTGTTGAAGAAACCACTTCTTCTTCATTACAGAATATTCAATCAAGATTGCATTTCTATAGTATCATAACCATAAAAATATTAAAAACCATTTCAATGTTTCTCACTGTTTATCAAAATCCTTATCTAGAAAATGCATAGTAATAGTACACAATATCCTGACAGAAGAAAGGGTGTCTCACAAGTAAATAAGTATTGAGCTAACCAATAGAAACACTCAAGTAACTCACCTAGAGAACTTTGCAGAATATGTGTGAGTTTTGAATTCCTGCTTGTCAGAGAAATAAACTAATTAGGAAGTCACATTGGAATATAGTATATAGCCACAAAGGTAGCACACAAAGAAGGAAAGGAACAAATGCCTGTATGGAACATGAGATGTTTTGGAGGCAAGAGCAGAGATAACATCCCCCAGCGCTGATAAGGACTTATTTATGAACTGGGATTCCTTCAACCTATCACCATCAACTTCAATCCTACCGACGCGCTCGCTTCCAGCCAGATCAACCAGCCACAATTGGCTTCTTGTCCTTTGCCCACTTACTAAATTCTCTCCCATGACAGTCACACGCAACAAGCTGCAATTGTAAATTAAAAATGATATTTATTAATTCTATTAACTGAGAATACACATTTGAACCAATAATCAGAGATCTGAATCAGATGAAGAAACCAAGAAAAAGCAATGTAAATAGCAGAAGATGCTCATAATTACCAGTGAGAACGGCTACTTTGCTCATTAGCATTGGTTGATCCAACAGATCTTACTCGACTTCCTAATGAGAGTAGGCCCCACACCTCATCTGTACCATAAACACGAGCCTCAACAAGTCCAGGGACTTCCTGTGTACCCTCAGCTGACTGCTTTATCTCCAACCTGCATTTGCTGATAATTAACCATTTGGCATAAAAAGTGACTGATTTTCAAATAAGTTATCATTCATATTCAGAGTCCTGTCCTGCATACCAAGATTTAAATGGAATAAAAAACTGCCTCAACCTTGAGAGGTTCTCTGCCGAATATGTACAATTTTAGACATCTTTTATTGCAACAAAATGAGAAAAAAGATTCCAACTCTAACAGCTTTTCAACAAAATCTTCTCTTCCAGATGCGACTTCATTTAAATACTTCTTTACTCTCTAGCTACATTTCTACATATTTTATGCATGAGATCTCCCAGAGGTCTAGAAACAATGATCGCAAATCAAAAGAAAAGGCAAGTTGGCCAAGATTGATGGAGACTTACTTCTTCACTGGTTGGTTCGAGTTCTCAACCAGGAGATCCCTTATCTTTTCATTGTAAACCTCTAACATGCTTACAAATAATTCGTATCTCATAATGCTGCTCCTCTCATTGGATATTCTAAAAAGCTCATCCAACGTCCTGTAGTTTACCCCCCTATTTTCTGGTGTTCCTTCCATTGTGTATGTCTTGCCTGTACCTGTCTGTCCGTAGGCAAATATGCAGACGTTGTAGCCATCCAAGACAGAGGTCACTATAGGCAGAGTTTGCGCAAAGATAGCCTCTGTACTTCAGAAATATCATGAGTTCAATATGTAGGTAGTGCAAGAATAGTGAAAAGATGATGGCAGCAGCTTAGAAGAAAATGTCTTCTTTGACAATTACCTTGGTTGTCCTCTGGTCTGAATACATGATCAAACTTGAATAGCTTCCTGGAAGAATCAGAGCAAGTGACCTGTAGCTCGTTTTCCTGAGATGAGTCAAACTCGACGACTGAAGTGCTTTCATCTTGTTTCAGTGGCCTACACCGACAAAAGACTCTAATATTTCCTTTGAGTTCAATCACCTCATTGTAAAGCTTCTTTCTTTCTGAGCATTCTTCAAGATACTTCTTTTTCAGTAATTCACACTCTTCATGGTACTTCTTTTTCAAAAGTTCATGTTCCATGCCTAAAATTGAATGAAATGCATCACACAGACTGTCAATTATAGACCGAAACTCCTTCGGAAATCTCAACGAGCAAAAAGATAATTCATAACAGTTGACTCACTAATATTCTGAAGAGCAGAGAAAGCTTCGGTGCCAAGTAAAGAATCAGCAGTTATGCCCTTTACTTCATTGCACAAAACTGCATGTTCCTTCCTAATAATCTGAAAGTAAAGTAAAACTAGGGTTCAAATACAGAAAAAGGAGCTTCCGGTTAAAAATGTGTCCCTAATAAACTATTGTACCTGTACTTTGTTGCTGAGATCTTCAATTTTCTGAAATATTGGAAGAGTCTGCCCCTGAATTTCTTGGGTGTCATTAGAGGCATCACTCATATCCACTACATGACTATTTACTCCAAATTGTGCTGCTCATAATTCCCAAAAAGAAGAAAAAAAATGTTTAATAATAACAATAATCAAATTTCCCAAAATTCAACTAACTATTATTTTAAATTTTCTCTAAAAAAATTTCAATTTTCTGTAATCCAACTGATGTCACTGGACTGAATTTCAACCCCATGAAATCATTAGCTTGGGTTTCTCTTGGGCGCAAAATAATAGATAAGAACACAAAAAAGACTCCGGTCAACAATTATCTTGACGAACCCAAGATTCCGTAATTTCTGAAATTCATAATAATTAACAAAAGAAGAAGAGAACGAACCCGCGTCTTGTCTCGGTGTCTCTACCGTTTCACATGCATCAACTATAATCAGAAAAAAAGAATTGAAAACCGGATCAACATTCGGTCACTGTAACCAAATATTACAAAAAAAAAAAAAAAAGTTCAAAGAACTGGACAAATGAACCCGAACCATTACTCCGACCGGAAAGAGTCACAGCCTGATCGAATTCCGAACACAGTGTATCTAGAGTTTGATCTGCAAAAGTTTAAACAAACAACACGAGAAACGTTACTATGCGAGTGTGTCTATCTCTCAGTGTGTACAAGTGTAAAAGAGAGAGAAAGAGAAATACCATCCATTGTTACGGCGAAAACCAGGTGCTCCTCTCTTGATTCAGAGATCGACGAAGTAAACTCAGAGCTCACGAGAGAGAGAGAGAGAGAGAGAGAGAGAGAGAGATTTTGAAAGAAATGGTGAACGGTAAGGGAACGGAAGGACCAAAAAGGACCAAAGTTTGAAATATAACTAAATCAGAAAAAGAAAGCGGAGTTTGAAATTGGAGCAATCTCAGCCGTCAATTTTATAACGGCTATAAATTGATCACTCTTGATACTAAGCTGGAGCGTCTAGCTTTAGGCCCGTTTGGAATTAAATTTTAAGTTATATAATCATATTAACATTAACTAAATTAGTTCTCATTCTATTAATCTCCTTAGACACCTAAATCACCCTTTCTCCAAACAACTACCTAAGTTGCACTCTCTATATGTATGTGCATATTTTAAAATATACATTATTAGATTAATATATTGATGTAAATTTTATTTAATTTTCATGAATTGTAAATTAAAGATTAGCTCAAACAACTATCATGTTTTAGATAGTAGAAGAAGATAATTAGATTTAAAAATTAAAAAAAAAAATTGTAAGTAAGAAATAAGACTGGTTACATTGTTAATTCTCGAGTGAGAAACCAAGTGATTACAGTAGTAAATGATTCGAATCGAATCGAACACATCATTAATATGTATGATAGGTTCCTAACGTCGACACCCGATGCCCCTGCATGTGCATGCCATCTCATTATTTCTTGTAATGCCTCAGGCTACGACATAGATGTTTGACTAGCAATTTTCAAGTACAATCAAATCATGCACAGTCACGAATATTCTGAAAGGTTAACATCATCCATGTGAGCGTGCCATATGCTACCAAGCACCCAATGTTATGGCACCAACACCTTAACCCATCACTATATCGTATCGTGCTAGCGCTTGATGTCAAGTTTGACACACAAGCTTGTACAACGTCTTAAGGGGCTAACATATTATCCCCGCCAGAATAAAATGATGCCCTCATCATAGTAAGGATAACTTTCTTAAACATCTTATTGGTGAACATACTTGCTTCCAGTCACAATTACTCTTCGTATCGAACTTTAATTTTTTTTTTTTTGGCAAAACCCACTTTATTGGACTCATGTTAAAATAATGATGTAAGACCTGCGACACTCGCACCTAAATGACCCGCATGCCATGCTATCGCACGATTACTGACAAGAGATGTCAAAATATTGATACGTGGCCCATTGTCATAATTTTTCTTTCTATGTTTTTGATCTAGGTTATTTATGACTCAAAAGTGTACCAAACAGCTAACACAGCAACAAATGATTGGTCATGTGTTTGAGTCTTAGTATTTTCGGCTATCTTACACTATGCAAGAATCTTGCATTGTCACACACATTATTGTTACTCGTTCTCCAAGATTATCTGGAGTTACTTTTTACTCCTCTTTATTTGTTGAAATAACCATATATATTTATATATATTATGGACAATTACACTTATCATATGTAACTTTTTGTAATTTTGAAAATTAGATCTAGTACAGCTGAGGTTTGCATCAATCTAATAAATAGGTCTTTTATATTAGTCAAAATTTACTAAACTTTTTGATATTATCAAAAAAATTGATATTTATCCTCTATTAACTTATTGCAAGTCAAACAAAATTTTTATGACTAAACCGCTTTTATAACTTTAAAGTTGTACCTCCCCGTATGCATTAATGTGTAAAGATATATAAGGATAACTTGATTATAAAAAAATTTATTTAACCTGCAATAAATCAGTAATAAATCGATCGAGAATAAATATAAATATTTATCTATTTTTTTTATTAATTAAGCAAAATTTGTGAATTTTTTATTCACGGATGAACTTATTTGTTAGACGAAATCAATTAAAACTAAATGTAATTTTTTAAATCATATTGAGTTTATGTGTAATTATACTAACTCTCATAGAAGGAGAGTGTAATTATATCTATATATTATCTTCACCCATTCTCCAAAATATCTATAAATCATATGGAGTTTATGTGTAATTATACCAAATTTATCATAGCATGCATACTAGGATGCATACAGTCAAATTGTGTGAGTGGGGGAATAAACTTGACAGTATATTGACGGTTAAAAGATAATGTATAATATTTAAATTTTAAATAATTATATTCTTATAAATATTTAAGGATATAATTAATATTTTAAAACTTGATGTTGCGATGCCACAAATCGCAATGAAAATATGACTCTTTTTATATTAGTAATAATTGTTTTTGTGTACATATAATAAATAATTATTTATATTTTAAAATATATTATAAATTAAAAATAAAATATATTAATTCAACAGTTTGATTAATATAAAATTAAAAAAAAAGTAATTAATTATTTTATCAATTGAAGCACGTCTCTGAAATCAATAACAATTGGTGCGAGAGTGCTAAACATCTTTTCTTTTATAATAGATTAAACTGATATATAATCTATGTTCGTTTTGGTGAATATATACGTGGAAGGACGTGATTGGTTGGTCGGACAGTTACCTCGAGACAGCATGGCACACTCGATTATTCAATTCTATCTATCTCGTTCAGCGGTTGAGGGGAGTGTGTGGAAGGACGGACTAAGGGGAGATGGCCTCTGCAACATACTCGAGCCTGGCTGGTTCCATCGCCTCAATTCGCAGACGACCCGCCACCTCCCAATCCTTGTATACCTCCCTCCCTTGTCACCTCAATGGAATTTCACGCCTTAGACTCATCTCCAGCTCAAGAACGCAAGCCAAGTTTGAGAAATTCCAAGGCCAGGAAAATCCGGAAGAAGACGACGCACAAGAGCCACCAGTTGAGCAAGTCGAAGAAACTGAAGAGGATGACAGGTCCGGTTTTATTTTGGTGTTAATGCTACTATTTCATTCACTTGAACTCCGTGTTCTGTTGTTGTGAATGTGTTGTTTGTCCTTGGAAATAATTAGCTGCTTCCTTTATTGAAGTGTTAGTATGTTCGTGTAGATGCTTTGTTTTGTTTGTTTTCTTTTGATTTTCAAAGAATAAACTGTTTGTCGTCAGGTGGGATTTTGGTTTGCTCATGTATTGTTATATTTAAGACTAAGCAGAGTTTGGGTGTGTTTTAGTAGGACCTCTCTCCAGATACATTGCATGAGACGGAGGAGAATTCTAAGGAAGGTACTAGTTGTAGAAAACTGGTAATACCTGGACGAATAGGGACTACCCCGAACACATGACAAATTGTGAAGCAAGAGAGACAAATCAAGTAAACGTTGAACAACTTTGCTATATTTTGAATGTCATCCGAGAATGTTTTTCTCGGGGTAGATATGAGATGTGTGCACAAAGTATTGATTAGACCACAAAGCTTTGGCACAAAGTGGAATGAACTCCATGAAACTAGTTTTATCTTATGTTTGAGGTGTTCAACTTTTTGTGAGTAAAGGGCAGTTCCAAGAATTAGCTTTGGTTTTGAAGGCATTTAGAGGAAGATTTTGGATTTTTAGTTAAAGTTTCGGAGAATTTTAGGCTCCTTCCTCATGATTGGTGGATTTGAAGCAACGATTTTGTCACTAGTATTAGTAGTGTAACATATTTATAATTGAGTAACTGCAACAGTTTGTCGTGGATGTTTATGGGAATTGGGGCTAAGGAGCTCATAAACTTATTACCTACTGCTACTGTTCACTGTCCACAGAAACAAAAACTTTACCATCCCTTATTAGCTCATTCAGAGGTAGAGATATCTGTGTCAGTCAATTGAAAGTGGCAGAACTGGATTATCATATTTGAAGCTTTCTACTTCCACATGTGGGTGTTTGCTTCTGAAATCCTTAAATGCTTTATCTCTTATGGACTTAAGGTCTATGAACTTCTTGCTTGACAAACATTTGCTGGGTGTATTTCATAGAATGAATGTTTTGAAAAGGAAAATAAGACAAGTATTCTTACTAATGGGTCTATTATTTTGTTGTACTACTCGACAAGACACGGAAAGAATAATACTTATTGAACTGAATCTTTTCTTATCGACTATAGAATCATTGACTTAATTTCCATTCCATTTATGCCTCTGCCTTGTATTCATGCTTAGTACAGAAAAATACAGTAGACCAGCACAGCAATCACACTTACTAATAGATGATATAAGTGCTTTAGCATCATTCAATAATATGTTTTCAGTATTCTATCAAACATGCTCTTTTGTATAATTTAGAATGTTGCTTTTTCTCCAAAGAATATGTTTAGCAAGTTTACATGCTTTGTGTCAATACAACAATGAGCTGAATATTTCAAAGTGGAAACACTTCATTTCCCCATAAGTTTCAGATTAAGCACACACTTCAGTCAATTTGTTTCTTTCATTAGATATTTGCCACAAAAGGATAATTTGAACTAGTCACCAGCCTCTCTGGCTTTTCTAGCTTAAGTGTTGACCCTGAGATCATTTTCCTGGCCCATATTTCCTTTCTGGAATAATTATAAGTCAATTAGAGTTGATAAGCTACTCCGTTTCTCCGTCTCTGCTATTTTGATGACAGTTGCAGACACCTTAATTCCTTAATGGTTTCTGATGCAATATAACTCCCGTACTTGCGATCCATAATTTGAGGGAAAGGTATCATTTTGTACACGCAATAGAAAGTAGAATGTATCTCCATAGTCCATTGAATGGTTACTCTATTTTTTCATACTAGTTTTTCTTTTTGACTAATAACAAGTTTTATCCATCCCAATATGCCTCTCCATGACATTAGGCACCAGAAAAATGTATTTAGATAGTTCAAATTATTTCCAGATCCCTGGATAGTGGATGCAATAAATTTACATAAGTGTGCCTTAATTTCATATGATTTGTGTTTCAGTTGCTTGCCTTCTGATTTGGAGGGTGCAGTTCGTCAATCAGGCCAAGCAAGTGCGGAGTTTGTTTCTTCAGGAGGAATGAGAGCCATAGTATGTACTTGCAGATTTGTCAATACTGTTTCAGTTGGCTAGCTGAAATGACAGACAAGGACATTCTGCAACTATTTAGTGATTGCAAGTTCAAAATCTTTCACTTGTAACAACTTGAAAGTTGAAGCAAATTGTTGTGTTACACCTTTTGTTTCTAAAACCTGGAGCATCCAATGCTCCAACCATGGAGGATTTGGACTCAATTGTAGCATTTTTTCTCCAATTGAAGCATGATTCGGGTTTTTCTTCTTCTTAAACAATTAAACTGGGTGATGAGTTCAGTTAATAACAACTCTTTTCTGGGGAAAGAAGAAGGGATAAAGAAAAGAACAACCCTACTCATGAAAGATGAATAATTTATGCTGTTTCATTTTATACTTAGTGTTAATCTGGTAGTTTTAATTGCAGGATGTCCATCATTGTAGTATATTTTTTCTGTTCCAATTTTCTCTCTTTTTTCTTTTCTTCTTTCTGTAGGTGGAGCTATTAATTCCACAACTGCAGTTTCTTGATGATGAAGGGGCACAAATTGAGCTTTGGGAACTGTCCAAAATATTCTTGGATACGCTTATTGAAGAAACAGGGTGCCAGGTTGGTTTGTGATATATCTGGGATTGTAGTAATAGCATTGGGACTCACATGGTAATGCATTACAACTTTATTTATGAATGTATATATGTGTTTGTTATATACATATATATATGCACAAACTGGACAGGAGGTAGGTTGTAACTGATCAGTACAGAGATTGAAGAAGCTTAGCATCTGTCATCTCATATATCTATGTACCAGAATATCTTTATTTTTCACTTTCTTTATCAACCTCTGAAAACAATGGTTGCTATTACAACTATATGAGTTAGGGTAACCAATTTTTTTCTAGTCAAGCAATGCATCTTTTATTTATTTAGCTCGATATGGGCATCCAACATCTCTCCTAATTTTTCCTGAGTTGATTAAAAATATTGAGATGTACATGCGTTTTGACTTGTAGAGAATTAAAGCCATATTTCCTGATGCTGGTGCTGCTGCACTATTGAAGTATCAATGGAAAGATGCTGCATTTGGTTTCGCCAGGTAAACCATTTATATGCATTTATCTTTTATCATCAGTTGTAAATATAACTGATTTTGATCCAGTCCTTCAATCAATCTATTTGCAACTCCCGCGGTCATTAATTAGCTAGCACAAGATTGTCACATGTTACGGATATTCTTTTCACTGTCGTTGCTACTCTGCTTTTTTTTTTTTTAGCAAATAGACATTAAAACCTTTTTATATACATATAAGTATTTGAATTTTCAAAATAAAAAACATCTCAATAATATTAATGAAATCAGATAATTATGTTGGATTTCATCACGTGTCTTTCAAGTTGGAGCAACAGGGTAGCATTTCCTATTGTCTTGTTTTCTTTTCCGCAATGGGGATTTAGGGATTGTTTCTATTGCATGACTTCGACATGTAAAAGTAAGTATTGATTCTCAGATGAAGTTCTTGGAGAAAAAAGATCTTCAGATGAGTGTGTGCAGAATCTCTTCATTTGGAAAGAATTTTCTTTCTCTGAGTACTTACATATTCACAATCCTTAAAGTAAGGGTCATTAGCGTCTGTGTTTGAAGAAAGTAGAGATGGGAGTGGCGAAGCTAAATATAAAGTACTAAATTGCAGCACTCTAACTGCTTCTTGTCCGTATGCTTTTTTATGTAATACTAGTTCATCTTATTTGTCCAGTCTAGGTGACCGAAAGCCTGTGAATAGTGAAGACGAGATTGTTGTGATGGTGGTTCCAGATTATCAGATGTTGGAATATGTCCAGAAAATTGCATCTGACCTCTCAAATGATCCAGTAATGATGCGTCCTCCTTTGTCTCTGTATTTGCATGTGGAATTATGTAGCACATAGAACAAATTCAATGGGAAACTTAAAGGAACCTTTGGCATGTGGTATTTTTCCTTTTATTCTGATTTTTCGGTCGGGTTTCAGGTGGCTGGTTTTTTCATTTCAGACCAAAGTATCATGGAATCTCAAACTTATTTACAAAGGCCATATTCTACTTAATTTATTCACCAATAACCCGTTTTACTATCTCATGGTATTCTTAAATAAACTCAAAAACAAAAAGAATAAAAATAGATAGACATTCAATATTAGGTTGCTCCAAATTCACCTTTTGAATTCCATGGAAGCTATATGTAAATTACCAAAAGACCATTCTATGAGCCCATAAATTGTTCCCTAACTCAACATTACTTCGAAAGCTTTTAGACTTCCATTAATATGTGGCATCCAGAAGCTCATATGCCCAACCATAGCTGCGGTAGTGATAAATTATCATCTGATAAATGTGTTTAGGTGAATAAAACATAAAAATTATAGATATTGTTAGGTAAAAGAAGATAGTAGGTAGATGATGACAGTAAATAATCTAGTGATTTTCACCACTTCAATAATATCTTTTTTTCTGTCTGTCATAATACTTTAGATTTTTTAAGGAGCATGCTTATGATTGGCAAGCTAAAATAAGAAAATGTCTGTTAGGCAATGTTGTTTATTGCCAAAAGTCAAATCCTAATATAATGAATGACATAAAAATTTGCATTCTTTCCTCTTCTCTCCTAATCATGTGATTGTTACTGTGGTGAAATGGGATCCCAAAGGTTTATTTGTTGTTTACGAACATATACTTGCAATTTTCAAAAGGCATCTGTTACATGCAACAGTCATCTAAGACAGAGAAGCATTGTGTGGTGTCCAGTAGCAAACTATTATCAAATATAATCAGCTAAGAGCATTCCTCACAATAATTTTAAATGATATGGTTAGCCTAGGCCTCTTATTATGTGGAACCCACGCCTTGTTAGTGAAGATGTTGGAGTCGGCATCAATGTTCGACGATTGCGACGGAATTTTCTGAGGTATTGTAAGTTATTTGTGATTGTTCAATCTTTATCATTTCAAACCAGGGGTTTGTGGGTTTGCTTCAGGAACAATCTCTGTTTTACCTCTTCCTTTAAAAAAATGTTTTCTCTAATGTGTTATGGAACTACATCTCTGTCCCTGCAGTTCATGTTTCAAACTGCCGTTTTATTTGAAGTGGTTTAAGTGGGAATACCACATGAAAAATAGTTGATTATGGAAAGAGATGGTGTCTCTTTCTATTTTTCCTTTTCATTCATCTACTTATGTATGTTATTTGCTTGCTTACTTTTTCTTTTCCTTTTCTGTGTGGGGAGGGGTTGTTTTCCTGATACTTTTACATGAAACTACATGTCATGTTTCAATAAACTTGCATTTTGCTTTATCTTGAAACAAGTTACTTAAGCCTTGTGCTCACACATTATCACTTTGTAGCACTTTTACAGCTGTCTACTCGATGAAGCCTCTCCCTTCTGGTGCTGTGTTTAGATGTTACCCTGGGTAAGTTTTCTTTAACAATTTCACTTTATTTTCCATGTAGCCAATATTTGTGAATTGTATCAAATCCCTTGCTAATGTATTCATATAATCTGACGGACAATTAAGAGACTTCAAAGTAAACATAGCACTACGTAGTAGTTCAAAAACACCCAAATTCTGAAAGTTACTTTCCATGTTACACTAGAACTGGAAGTTTTGGTTACTGTGTACTGTTAAATTTTCTTCTTACATCTTACGTTTTCATAATTTCCATGCTCACTAGTCAAGAAAATTTTATACTAGTCTCCTCTTGTGCAAATTTTAGGCAGCTCATGTCATTACTCCTTGCTTAATAAAACTAAAGTTCCTTTCTGAGTTATACTAGAATCAACTCTATACAAATTCAGACATGTAAAACCACCTGAATACTATTAACATATTCTTGTCTCACATTAGATTGTGGAAGGTGTTTTATGATGATAAGGAGAGGCCAAATAGGTATCTGCTTGCTAAGGAATTGATACGCCGTCCTGATATAGAAGACCTCGAGGTTAGTTGCTCTCTCATTCTTGAAAAGATTGTTTTATTTCCTCTTATTTTTCCTCTGTGATGGTTACAGATGCTTTATTAGTCAAATCTTTTGCCCCTAAAAAGAAAGGGGAAAAGAAGAAAAGAATTATAAGAAGCTAATCCCCAATAACAGAAAAGGATAAAATGAGTATGTGTTTTCCTTTTTAAGTTGTTTGGAGATTCAGCTGCAATATGAGGTCCAGAACGTGAGTTTTGCAGACACGAATTCATCAGGAAAATGCTGATAACTTGCTTTTTTCGGTTTTCTGGCAGATTATTTTTGGTGGACAGGACAAGTCAGAGAAGGGAACATCTTTGTTCGATCAAGCAGTAGGAATCTTCTCCTCGATAAATCGTTTTATGAAAGTTATTTCCAGATGATTTTGGCTTTCATTGAATATTTGCAGTTCTTCTATGTCAAAAATCAACTAATATTTGCGCATCTACTGGTCACACTTGATTCTTATTTGACAGATGCTGTTCGAAATTGCTTGTATAATAGCTTGAATATTGTCCCTGAATTTTAGGGATACAATAATACTAATGAAAATGTAGTCCTAATTTTACTGAGAGTGTTGCCTTTTTCTTTTCTTAATTTTTTTCTTTCGCTTTTGTACTACTTAGTTTTCTTGGTTGAAATCTAAGGTCCTCAGAGAAGGTTGAGAACCATTCAATCCAATTATCCAAGTCTTCAGAGATATACGAATGTTGTTCAACAAGCTCCTGTAAATATAAAATCATGATTGTTAATTTGTGCTCTCTTCTTTTATCAGATGATTGTTCTTTTGTTCTCAGTTATACATCAGAACCTACAAGTTGCTCATTCTCTTTCTTCAATGGATATCTTGCAACCTCAGTTTCTCAGCAGTTTTCAAGTGCATTCTATATTGTAATTGACCGTCAGGCAATGCAGTTGACAATCACTGTTTGTGTATGTGGGCAAGTAATTCTGTAGCTATATTGTGTATCAAGGAATTAATGCATAATACAACTACAGTCATCTGTGTTCTGATCTTAGCTGTATAATGCTTCACTTGGCTCATTGAAATTATGGGCTGCCGTGTGAAAAGTTACATACAATCATCCCAGAGAGTCTTCGGTGTGTATGTCTTAAATAGAATGAACCTCCATCGCAAGATAACTGTGAATAGAGGCATTCTCTATCTTCTCGAATGGACAGTGGGCCTCACCGGCTCTGTTGATCTTAGTGATTGACAGGGGTTTAGAACCAATCGACATGCTTACTAGAGACCTTGGCATTCCTCTTAGGAGTTTGATATCGATTGTTCTCGTAGTTGGCTTTAACAATGAGAGAATAGAGTAGCTCGGCCTCAGATGAAGTATCATATGGCATGTTTAGTATGCTGCAAAAGAAATAGCACAGAAAGCGGGGATTTGGAATCTATACAACAGAAAGAAGAATGAAAAGATTGAGAGGGGGAGGGGGAGTAAAGCAGGTAATATACGTGTCAAGAAGCTCCTCTAGAATAACTCTCTGTGATGGTGTAACATAATGAATACAACCTCTCGGACACTGACCAACTGCAAGCTGAACTTGATAGTCCTCAGCATGCCCTGAGGAATAGAAGAATGGTTCAATCAGGAAATCTGAGGGGATCAATAAACTTTTGCTTGGCCTACTCTCACTCCCTTAGATCACAGTCAAATTCAGATTATTGTTTCTCAGAAATACCAATTCAACTCGTCTTTTCTTTTCTTACTTCTTACTTTCTTTTACATTGGTAAGCAAATATTTGTACTTTATCACCGTAATAAAGAGGTCAACACCAACCTTGAGAAGCTGCACGCACTGTCCCTGTTACTGAAGAGAATTTGAAAGCATGAGGTGCTCTATTTACACACGAATATGGACAGCCTGCAGATATTGAAATGAGAGTGAACAAAAGAGTAAGTCTGTCCCCTCTAAGCCAACAGTAAAAGAACAAAAAAGAAAGGAAAAAGAAGTTTAAGTTGCGACTCAGGTAAGTGAAGATCGTCATTGTAGCAATTGGAACTAAGAAAGTTGTCCCCGTTGAAACATGAAACATGCATGGTTCTATGCATATTTTTCTTGCATTTAAGAGGATGAAAGTGCAGGTCTCATACTCATATTAAGCGGGTAAAGTTTGACTTGATATTTCTGTAAGAAATATAGGTCTCATGCTTCAGCCCAGAATATAACACGAAATTAATATCTAATATTTTTAAGAAGCAATATTATGATGTACCATATGTCTTCCTATCTCCAAGTTCATCATTAATACCCACACTGTGTTACATGGTTTCAGACAGCAAGAAGCTGAAGACTTGCAATAAGAAGAGAAGTACTTATTCCCAATAAGTTGTTTGTGATTTAACCGTGGGTCCAATAAGTATTTGAGTATAATATAGGTAGCAAGATGTCAATACAAGCACGAGACAGAGATGGTAACAAGGACAGAGTTCCTTGATCTTCCACCATTCTTTAGGAGGGTCAAAGCAATTATATATCCATCTACAGTGCAGGATAGAAAACTATCCAGGTGCCAAACCATTATTTTTACTCATGTAAAAGGTCAACGTAGAAACCATACTGGAAAGAAGAGAATCATCCTTTTTGGAAGAAAATATACAGGTATTGCTAAAAGAAACTTGCAAAAGTGGCATCAAGGGGATATCTAGAGTCAAGAATCATCATATATAATGAACAGTTTCAGATTGCTTGTTTAAATCAATCAATACAGCCTGAAATTCTAGGGAAGATACATATATGTGCCAAAAGTGTTGCACCCCTTTCTGGACCAAATAATCTGAGATGGATTATTTCTTTCAGCCATTATCTTACTGCAAAAGGGTTGCTAATACTGATTCAAAGTATTACTGGTAACTTGCACTAAAAATTCATATGCTTTCAGATCCTTTAATCTCAGCCATCTTCTTTAAGACTGGAATATTAAACTTTTTAGTGCACTTTGGCAAGAAAAATACGAAAGAAAGATCTTTATTTCTCAGAAGTACCCAGTTGCTATCATCAAACAAGACGTGTTTAGCATAATAACTAGAATATGGATACTAGGGATACTGCTTTGATCTTAGCAAGCTAGTGTTAAAAACAACAAATAGACAGATCCACAAAATAGTAAAACAGCATACAAAGTCCACTACTTCAAAATAGTTATAGTTTGAAACAGAAAGAATAATGGAAGTGTTGGTACCTTTGCCAATGCAAAGAACCTCATTGACGAAGACATCAAATGCTTCACATTCTGGTTGGTCAAATGGATCCAAACATTCTCTACACATATGAAAATTATGCGCATGAAAATCATGAATTACAGCACAACACTGGGATTGATAGAAGATGAAATCACCAGACAACCTGCTGGCGAAAAGTGTAACCTATAGTACATATATCATAATGTGAACAGTAAATGAGTTTGTTCCAATTGTGAAGGAACTTGCATATCCTTAATTTACCCACGGTATCTGGAGTGAGAACAATGTCGAACCAATGCAATACGCCAATACCGTGGTCCCCTCAGAACCAAAGGTCTCTTTTTTGTCTACAATTCCATTAAAGAGCCAAATGATCAGTTTGTCCAATTCTGCCACCAACTACCTTCCAACCTCAATCGAGATACTTATAACTATGACAAAACTCTTGCTAAATCAAATAATGGTGTCATTTGCTGTGGTAACAGGTAAGTTGATACAATGAAATTTTCATTTGCTCTAGTTCTTAACCAAATAATGATTTTTTAGGAAAAAAAAGTGCTAAGTCCATTTGTAGTTGTGGAACTGCAATACGAATTGCTACTCCATAAAGTAATGCTCAACAAGGAGAAACATTAGATTGTTCTGTTTACCTCTCAATAATTTCTGATTTGCTGTAGTTGGACAAAATCTGTTTGATACAGCAAATTAGTTCTGGTTAGCCGCTCTCTAATTAAGAAATTGAAAAATGACAGTCTTTTAGAGAAACCTATAACAATGGAGAGAACCCAAGTAGGGGTTGTTCATACTGTAAACGAGGTTGACTTTTTCCTTTTTTGTCATTTCTTTGATGTTGTCATGGGGAAGAGTGACAGGTTCAACGGGGCACTTGGTACACTAGAAATTACAAAAACAGGAACCTGCGTATTATTACAAAGAACGACTCACAAATTGAAACTTTTACAGCTACAAGTTCATAAAGTTCAAAACCGCCTTAGCATATCAATATCAACTACACTAATTCAGAAGAGACCTTTATAGCTATAGAAGTGGCCCGGAAGTTAACCAATTGCTGATAGAAATTCAACTTGAAATGATCCTTATCAAAAGAAGTTAACTACAAAAAGATGCATCATGCAATGAATTCCTAAAGGCAGCACCAGTCAGAAACAGTGGGATGGGAACTGATATAACAAAATATCCACAAGAAATAAAAATCAAACACTAATGAGCCTTTGATCCTAGAGAATAACGATACACGTTATTGTAAACAATTACCTCATAGGCTTGAATTACACGCCGAATCATTACATCCGAGTCTTGCCCACCTCTCTTTAGGTCCGGATGAAACTGCTTCACCTGCAAATCCCCTCACCCCACCCACAACACACACACAAATCCGAATAATTATTAAAAAGGAAAACAAAAAATCCTGAAGAACTCATATGAGTAGAAGTTGAAACAGTCCAGAAGAACCCAATAACAGAATTTTCAAAAAAACGATTCCTGAAATGATCAATTACCTTGGTTCGAAAAGCAGCTTTGACTTGCGCAGATGAGCATTGAGGGTGAAGTCCCAGCACACTGTAAGCCCAAGAAGTTGTGAAGGGTTCATCATCCTCATCAAGATCTCCATTCTTCCCACTACCAGAACTGCACTTAACTCCAACCGAAGAAGAACAGAGCGATGGTTTTCCAAATTTAGGAGTAAACGAGCAGTAGCCAGCGGTCGGAACACTGTGGGTACTGAAGAACAAGAGCGGTGAGATTCCAACCGCCGCAATATTACGATTGCAGAGAGAGATGGGTTCCATTTCTGAGACTTGTCTCTTTCCAGCAATCAATTGGACTTCTCACCTGAACAAAATTCGTGGGATCGTTCGTTCTTGTCATCGAATCTCATTCGTGGACTGAAAATTAGGGGAAAATAAAAATAAAACCCTCTTAATCTCATCCACCAATTTCCTTGATTTTAAAAAAGAAATCCAAAAAATTAATTTTCTAACCAATTTTCCTCCACTTTATAGATTGGGCAATTTGATGAATATTGTTTCAATTGATTAATTGATTATTCTTTTTTGGGGGAAGATTAATTGCATTGAAGAAACAAGAAGCACAACATGCCAAGTTGCATACAGCTCCAATTACATACGATTTATCATAGGTTTTTATTTTGGGCTAAATTGCATATTTAGTCCAACAAAAAAGTTTAGGATAAAAAATTTAAAATATTGCAATATTGATCTCATATCTAATTTTCTCTCTATAATTAACAAAAGGTTGCATGGTCATTTCACGTGCCGTTAAGTCAGTTGGGTCACGTCTTTAAATTATCAAACTATTCCTTTTTTTAAATTATACATATTTTAAAAAATTTAATATAAAAATGTAAAAAATCGCTATATATTAAAATAATATATTTAAGTCAATTAAAGGCACTTTGATCATCTCCGTTAAGTATTGACAAAAAACTAAAAATGATTTCAACATTGCAACTATTTTTAATTTTTTGCACTAAAAGTGAATTCTTGTAAATTATGAGATCAAAAAGCACACCAGTCCCTTTTTTATGGGACCAAATATACAATTTAGCCTTTATTTTGATTCAATTCCCTTGTTGACTTGACTCAAATATATATTGATTGATTAATTTTGTTTTGGTCAATATATTGATGTGACATTTTGAATAATATAAATATAATTTTATTAACTAATCTAAATATGTTATTCATTTTATATAAAAATTTATACAAATTTAAAAATGTATATTTCATACAGAAAATTAAAGATTGAAAATGAAACCAAAATCAAACATGACAACTGTTCTACCCCTGCATTTTCAATATTTATTATTTAACCCCAATCCTTGATTGCTTCCAACAAACCTATGAGGTACTTGTGCCTAAGCTCATTTAAATAAACAAGCCAATCAATTCACCCTTTATTTAATGAATCAATTTATCCACTAAATTAATTAAAACTCAAATTAATTGATTCAATTAATTAATTAATTAGTACTTTCTTTTGAGCCTTGTCTAATTTAATTAGACATAATTAATTTAATCGAATTAAATTATTCCAAATCAATCACACTTTGCATTAATTAAGACCAATATGTATATTAACCACTCTAGTAAATTATTTTCGACATCGTCTTTAATTCAATCTTTGGATCAAATGCATCTTGATGTGAATTAATCTTATTACTATTTCATAAATTATTCAACACTTAGATTAATAATCAGTAAGAGACGAGCTTTTTTCAAGCAAGAGTGTGACTCTTTAACTCGCTCTAACGATAACCATACGCTCATAGTTCACCTGACTTAGTGACGACAATTTTCTTATTACACATTTTGATATATGTGTCGATGTAGTTAGGTTTTGACTTTTGATGATAACAAGTTGGTTATAGCCTATAGGGATTCTGGTCAGTAGCCCACCAACACACACAATGCAAACGTAATCCTCCTTTATAGATTTGTGAGTGTCATCCTTGCTTTTTTTTTTTTTTTTTTTAAACCCCAAAAAATATATACTTATCCTATCAAAGAATTTCATATACGTACAGAAAATGAGACATTCTTCTTACAAGTGTGTCTTAAAAATAAAAGTTTCAACAAGGTCATAGATGTTCATGTCTTAAATATTCTTAACTTGAAAAGTTTAAGACGAATGTCGTAAATACATATTTTGTTAGATATCTATATTTGACTTATGAATTTATCTATGTTTTATAATAAATAAATAAATAAAGATGAAAATTGCCTAATAAATAATATTTAATGAGGAAAGAATATTTAGATAACTCCAAGAGTAGGTATAACTCACAATTTATTAAAATATTTAACGCCATTAAAATTAATTGATTGAATGAAAATGCACGTGTGCATTATTTTAAAAATAGTATGGCTATTTTTGCTATTTTTAAATATGAAGGGACTTTTTCGTGAATTTAGTAAAATATCGGGGGTTTTATGAAATTAACGTAAAACATATGAACCCCGTCTCTCTCCTCCCTCATTCGGAGCTGTCATCATTCCGACATCACATAGACGAGTTTCCTCTTTCAATCCTCTGTAACTTCTCTCTTTCTCACTCTAAATTTTCTCTTTCTATATATATGCACAGATGGTTTTTTATGTATTTTTGGTAGCTACATTTTCTATGTGTTTATTTTATTACACACATTGGCCCTAGGCGTACAATCGTAATCATCGTTTTGGTGCTAACTGCTCTCTTATTCTTTATCCATTGAACTCCTGTTCCTCAAATCATTGATTCCTTTGTCACATTAAACTGGGATTTTCTAAAATTATTGATAATTCAAGTGATTTAGCTCCTTGTTTCCCATTTTTTTCCCCCTGGTTGATCAGGGTTTTTCGGGTTGTTTGGATGCTGAGCTCTGCAGATACAACAAGTGCGCACAGTCTGGAGCATTTTCTGTGGGGAGGAAGTGATAGACACCATGCGATTGTTTCCGGTTTCATCCAGCTCAGATAGTTCACCCACCGGGCAAAGCAGCTCGGGGAGAAGTCGGGCATTGGTGTACCTGAATGTATATGATCTCACTCATATAAACAGCTATCTTTACTGGTTCGGATGTGGAATTTTTCATTCTGGTATTGAAGGTATAATCGATTTTGCATTCATAATTCAATGATTAATTTATTTGTTAAAGCGCCTTTTGCTTGTTATGGACTGAGTTTACCAAAGCTTTGTCTTTATATGTATAATGCCGTGTAAATTAGGCATTCTAACCCCTTTTGATTGCCTGTTGATGGGCATTTTCCAGGAAAGTTATTATCTTAATTTGGCCAATTTTTGATTGGTAGTAGTTGGACACCAGTGAGACCTTATGCTATTATTTTAACATTTTCTTAAAGATTCATACTTCTTTGGAAAAAAAGTAATTACCTTTCCCTGTTTTAGTTGGGTATGGGCATTAAGGAGGAATATACACTGCTAGAAGAGTTTGTGTATTTTGATTTCTTGCAAACTTTGCAGATAATGAATGCTTGAAATTGTTTTAACTTTTTTTTTTAGGCTGATCACTACTGTATAATTACTGTAGGGTAATATCAGGTGATAGCACAACACTTCTCAGGATTAAGAGTGGCTTAATATGTATCTAAGTATGAAATGAGTTATATGCTCGGAGATCGCATGCATCTAGGAGTGTGCCTCTGTAGCTAACTGCTTGAAAGGCTTCTCAAACTTCTTCAGCTGATGTAAAAGGAGGTTAGAATAAGTAGTCAAACAAGAAAACAAGAAACAATTATGTGCCTCTTATTTATCCCTATGTATGATTGACGGTACATAACTGGTCTCTTTTGTCTGTCGCTGTGACAACATTAAATGACAACTTGGTGGTTTGACTTTTGATCCCCCAAATTTATCTCTTCTTGAAGCCCCAGAATTTTACAACTTGAATAATTTCCGAGGAAAGCTATCATATTGCTGCTTCTATCGACACCAAATATGAACAGTGTGTCATGTGGTTCCTATAGCTAGTCTCTGACATACTTTTGTCTGTCCTGGATCAGGGATTTTAATTTCCGTACTCAAGGAAAGAATGTCTGAATTGACTTCACTCACATGGTTATTATTTGCTTTACCATATCATGTGACAAGCATATTATGTGATTATCATGTATTCCAAATCCCCAAGATCAAATCTTCTATTATTCATTCAAATTGGGGACAGACAGTACTGCATGAATTAACATTTTACTTTTAGGCAGTTACTGCTATATTCAATGTGAATACTCAGGGTGCCACGTGCTTAAATCCGTCATACCTCCTACAGAAACTTATATTAGTCATTAATGTCTTCCTCATTTCTAGCTAGAAAGTCTGAGGAGACATCATAGTGTTGCGCAAATGACAGTTGCATGTCTATGTTATTTAAGTTTTCTGGTAAAATTTTGGAGAAATTCTTTTTTACTATTTAACTTGGGAGATACCGTTATTTTATGTTTACTTGGTATGGGCCGCTTCCTTTGGTTAGGTTAAAAAATGAAGGTAGCATGTATCTTTTGTGACTGTTGTTTGTGTTTGAATTTTATGGTTTCTGCAACTAGTATATGTCAAATACGATTTTGTATCTAAACCATTAAATACTGAAAATTACATATCTAGCATGATTATGGCAACACATATGAGATATTTTGTCGTATATGCCTTCATCATGTTACATTATTTTTGTGGGAAGCATCTTTGCGATCTGTAGCAAAAGAATACAATTAGGTCCTAGGTGAAATTAGTAGTTACCTTAAGAATATTTCGCTGTTGGATGTAATCCATTATAAAGCTAAGCAATCCAGACATGATGGAACTATTGGTGACCTTTTCATTTGAATGGAACATAAGGCTTTCTGGAAGCACTTTCTTGACCTGTTTTTGTCATATTTGTATGTGGTGGCTTTGTGTTATATGTTTCCTCTTCGTGTTAATCTTTTAATCTTTAGTAATAAATTTTCTCAATTTAATGAAGTAGCACATGGTCTGGAATATGGATTTGGAGCTCATGAGTACCCATCCAGTGGAGTGTTTGAGGTTGAACCTAGAAGCTGCCCAGGTTTTATCTTTAGACGCTCAATCCTTTTGGGAAGCACTGAGCTGTCTCGGTCGGAATTTCGGTCATTCATGGAGTATCTTTCCAACAAATATCATGGGGACACATACAATTTGATTTCTAAGAATTGCAATCATTTCACTGATGAAGTTTCTATGCGTCTTACTGGCAAACCCATACCTGGGTGGGTGAATCGGTTGGCTCGACTAGGTGAGAAATAAAATTTCTCTTATTTCTTACACCAATGTTTGAAGCTAAGTTGTCTGGTGTGATCTCTATCAAGGGCAAAATGACACCCATATTTTTATCAGTGCTTAATTTCTAGTATTTGTTGGTATGATATATGATTAAACTCATAATTAGCTTCTGACCCTCTGGCACAACTCATATATTAAGCCATTATGCCCTTAAAGCATAGGTATTGCCATTTCTTAAATAAGCTCCCTCTCTTCCAACCAATACAGTTTAAAACGGAAAGAGGAAAAGGAAGAGAGAGAGAGAGACAGATCTTGTAAGAACTTTTTAGTGTGAGTGGGATGTCTAATGGTCTAAACTATCTCTCGTTTCCCGCTCCTCTGTAATTTCAGGTTCTTTTTGTAATTGTCTGTTGCCTGAAAGGATCCAGTCTACGTCAATCTCACGTGTTCCTGATTTTGAAATCTATTCAGGCAAGTGTTTGATATTTTTTGGCTGTTCAGATATGGTATATATGCTTTATCATTTAGTCATCATGTGTTATTTGTATGAGATTATCCTTTCCTACATATATATCCATGATCATCTGGGAGTGAAACTAGAAACTAAAGTTGTGCGGAAGAAAATAGAAAATTGCTGAATCAAGTTGTCTGTGAAGATGTCACCAAATAATCTTGGAATTTCTCTACCATGCTTATTGAAGAATATGGATCAAATCAGCATGACACCTGTAAAATATGTTTCATTTTGTTCTTACATTATTAGTTTAATACTTTTTATAATCTCAAATTTTCTCAAACAATTATGAAAAACAGAACTAAAAGGTGTCCTTTTTAATTATATAGAAAACATAATGCGTGATTATAAAAATTTGACTAGTTAACTGATATCTGTTACAAATTTAAGTTTGACAGTAATGTTTTGTTTTAAGTTTATTTCGGAACGCTTTGCTGTGTAGTGATGAGTTGTGACTTGTGCTATTTGTATTTTCCTGTAATTTTACTACCTTTTAGAACTTTCATAGCATCATTTAATTTATATTACCTGATAATAGTTTTGTACTCCGACCAATACACAACATCAATCGGTATTACTGTTGCTACTACTACTTGAACCATGCCTGTGATTTTATATCTCCAACATATTTGTTTTGCTTGTTCTAACGTATTTTACATTTTCTGAAGCAGAAGATGGAATTGATTCTGGCGGGTCATCTGCAACAGAAGAGAGTGAAGAGGAGGATCTAAGTCATCATCTCTTTAGCACACCAGATGGTGATGTGGAAGTTTTGCAAGACAGACCAGTAAGGCTAGCGAAAGATATTCTTTGATTTATATTTTTCTCTCTAAAATTTCTTAATTATGAACGTGTTGTCTTGTTTGTACAAGTAGTGTGTAAATCTCCTTTGTATTTCGCCAAACAGTGTAGTATCAATCAATCTATTCGAGTGTCTTTGTTCTTGATATTTTATGAGGTGCATAGTTTCTGTATAATTTATTTAAGGGTAAATTATATTTTGCTATCCGAATTATGTTCGTTTTTACATTTTAACATCTAAACTTTTTTTTTGGTCAACTTATCATCTCAACTTTGTGAAATTTGCACTTTGCTATACATGATATATTGTTGTTGATTTTTCTGCCGAGAAAACATAACATAATGTGCATGCGTGAATAAAATCACATCACATAACCCTTAAATATTATATGCGCGATGTTTTTCTATATCTATATAAAAATATGAATAGTTTCTTTCTTTTTTTGGTTGGCTAAGTTACCCTTGTGATACTATTCTTTTTAAGGATAAAAATTGTAAAACAATATACTTATTAATTCCTATTAACTACTTTTCACATTATTCATATTTATTGCTTTTCACATTATATTTATTTACTCATTATTTTTTATTATTTCTATTCATAATATAATATACTTACTAGATAAAAAAATACTCCTATGATATAACATGAAATGACTCAAAAAATCATCAAAATGGAAAGGATTTAATGTGGAGAAATTACTTGGCATATTAATGAGAATTAGTTAGATCACTTGACATATTAAAATTGGTTAGATAACAAATGAAAATCAACTAAATGAATCTTCATGTTAGATTACAACTTTTCTTGGATCTAAAACTCTCTCTTAGTTAAGCAACTATTAGTATCATGTTCTAAATGAGTAGACATGCATCAGTTGTTCTTCATTGTGCATTACTACAATAACAAGTCACTCGCTGTTCCCATAGTGGCTTCCCTATCTTTTAGAAAGTCGCAATGTAATTCTCGCCCTGTCAATAGTTTGGATAGACTAGATGCACTGATGGTGAAGAAAGACTAAAACAATTATATCTGGACCAAACCGAAATCCATGGTCGTGCTCCCAGCAGTTGCCTGGGATGGGCAGCAGGGGAAGCGAAGGCAAAACTAAGTAGACAATTAGACACAGAATCATACAGCAATGCAAAATAAGCATATGAAAAGGACAGCAATCAAGCCCATTAGCTTAGATGTTTGCCTGCCTGATAGTATTGCAGATAGTAGGTTTTAGTAGATCTATGGTACAAAGTATTATATCATCTTTTGGAGATTACAGTTTATCATACATACCAGGATGCATAACCTAGTATGAAACTGGGGAGTCTTGGCTCGAATTATTGATGAACTGAATTAATAATGACCAACAATATCCACAGAGATTGATGAAAGAAATCGGGCACCCAACAAACTGCTTTAACTGTAGTGCAACTGCAGCTACAGAACAGTATGCCCATCTTGGTAGTTCCAACCATGAAGTATAATATGAGGAGTAATACCCTGGGGAGCCTCAAAGTTGAGGTGCACTGTCATTAATTCCCCAGGTACCAGTGAGAAATAGTTGTCAGAATAATGAACAGGCAAAATGCGAACATCTTCACTGTCTGTGTTACCCGTTTTTGAAGCATGGACAGAGAAATGAAGAAAGAAGGCTACTCCAGCATGAGATCCACTGATTTCGATAACTCTCTTACCACTGGTTTCCGTAGAGAAGTTCTTCCATATCCTCTGCAATAAACTTAGCTCCTTTTTCTTCTCAGGCACATTCAATACAGCTTCGGATGAAGGCACATCAAAATCTCTGCTGCCACCTTTTGCAAAGAAATTGTTATTATGGATTAGACTTCTTGAGTCTGACTTCTTTGATGTATTCTCTATATGCATTCTGACCTCATAGCTGGACCCTCTTATGAAAGTCAGAGAAGTAATTTTGAGGGAAATTTTATTTTTCTTGTATGATTCAAGGAGCTTGAAGTCACCTCCTGGCAGATGTAACCAATAAAAGTTTCTTGATAATACATTGCAGTCTGACATTTTATAGAGTTTAAGAAGAAGAAAATATATGGGTTTGGGGGTTTCAGACTTAGGATACTTCATCTCGAAAATAGATACTGTTCGTTTGGATGGTACAGTGAGCTTGTCAAGGGCTTGGTAGTACGGACAACCACCTTCGAGGTCCCAAACTGAGGCTTCTATTGCCACCTCAGATATTTCATCTGATGTTGTGTTGACTACCTGCATGGTAATTTTTTTCATTTGGATAAATCAACTTATGAATATAGGAAAAACACAAACATGTATAAAATGTATCCTATACACATCAAGGGATTTCCGTGGCTTAAACAACACATCTTACAAGCAGAGACTTCTTGACAACTATAATATACTGTTTATAAGATGATTAAAGTAGAAATGTGTATGCTTTACAAAATCTCTTACTCTATTGATATGTCTGCTTGATAAAACTATGTATTTGTTAACAGGAAAACAATCATTCAGTAAAAATAGGCACTGGTAGCTCAAAAAGGTTGCACAGAGATGTTGATGCCTAAGCACACAGTCTGACGTAGCTCTTTTCTATCTTTTGTAAATGCATAATAGCAGAAGAAAGTTACAGAATAAGAAAATAATGTTAAGACTCACCCTAAATACTCATCAAACTATTGGGTGTATGTTTACCTCTACAAAATATGTTGCCAAATTCAGCTGGACATGAATTGGTTCTGCAGCACAGCGACAGCCATAGAAACCTGCTGTTTGCTCATGGAGATGATCATACAACTGGCCTCTCAGACCTGTCCAAGGGTTTTGGGTTTTCCAAATGAGGACACCTGTATATTTGCTCCACATGCGAGAGGCCCAACCTTCTAAGAGAGCTCTATATTGGGTATAATTAACCAATTGTGCCTGAAATATATCAATTAAGTTGACAAAAGAAAAGATAGATAGTAGCATTTCAGGAGTCATAAATATTTAAGTATACCTTAAGACAAAAGTCGTCAAGATCCCTTGGTGTTCCATATAGTAGAATTTGATTGTCAGCCGATTCTGGTTTTGAATGTGGAATGTACTTGTGATAGGTCCAAACAGGATTGGGCACTTCCTCTATACAACCATTAGGCAATTCTCTGAACAGAGGAATCTGCCATCCCTGTGGAGGAATTGTGGCTCTGATAGTAGCTGCCACAGGTGTTCCTACAGAACCAACCTCAGGATTGAAACCATAGCTGTAAAAGTCATCCTTAAAGAAGTTCTCAGGATGTTGAATTTCATAGGGACCTTTAGTAAAATCCCCCTTGCCATTAGCAAAGCCATCCCACATGGCTCCTTGGACATAGATACGTGTGCCGTCCAGATATTCACTTGGGTCCATCAGTAACAGGGTCTCCTCCTTAGAATACTTCCAGTCGATAGAACTTTCAAAATAGGGGTGCAGTTGTAGATCCTTTTTCAAAGCTGTATTGATATCATCAGGTGGAGCTCGTTCATTGCCTCCAACCCATAGAGCAAGACTGGGATGATTTCTTAGCAACTTCACAGTGTCCCTGGCACACAGCAAAAAGAGGTCATGGTCCAATGGACCAACTGGATTTGATATTGGGACGCCTTGTCCATCACAATCTCCAGTTATCCAGAACTCTTGCCAAACCTACAAAATAGCTAAAATCTCATGTACTCTGTCTTACTATTCAACTTGGGTAGTAAAATTTTAAAGCAAAGCCAGCCACTGCATTTTAAATACTTCTGCAATGACACAAATGCAAACATAAACACATTGATAGACATCGATGCATGCACAGGGAGGTAGAGGAACTAACGAGAAGACCATAAATGTCACAGTAGTGATAGAACTCAGGCCTTTCAGCAAGTCCACCACCCCAACAGCGAATCATGTTCAAGTTCATGTCAGCATGAAATTTAATATCTGTTTTATAACGTTTCTCTGAGAGCCGTAGCAACCCGTCTGACAAAATCCAATTACCCCCACGGATAAATATTGGCTGGCCATTGACCTTAAACAGCCTGCACACATGTAAGATCAGCTTGGTTTCACATGCATAAAGAGTTACTTGTATCAATCCAGGAAATGTTAATACCTTCCACCAGTACTGCTATCTATATGGCTCTCAATCTTACGGAACCCAAAATGCTGGGTCCATGAGTCAGACTCTCCGTTACCTCTCACATCAACAGTTATTTCTACATTGTAAAGGGATTGCTCTCCCATGCCATTGGGCCACCACAGATTGGGTTTATAGAAGAATATCTGCAGAAAAAACAATTAAGCATTCAGAGGAAACCTGTAACTGTGAGCAAACAACTTACTTACTAGTACCAAAATACTTCAAACAAATTGATTCAGTTTCCCTCTGGATAACTCATAGCTCATGCTTGAGAAGAGTAAGCTAGTAAATAACATTATAAATAACTGGATATCAAATCTCACCATGCCGTACAAGGTAAGAAAACTACCATCAACAGGGATTTGTAGGAAATCACCCACCCTTGAACGGAAAGAAGAGGAAAGGAAAGAGACAGCATTATCTGTTCTCTTCGTATGGTTGACAGTCTCTGATTTATAGCAAGTGAATTTTCAGCATTTCTCACATAGTTTTCAACTATCATGTTTTGGTTGTCAGTCTCTCACTTACTGAAAGTGAATTTTCAGAATTTCTCCTTTCCATACTTTTCATACTAATATGTTTCAGGGAACGAGCCTCTTTGTATCTTTTATATGATATCTAGCAACCTTACTGCTCAACTTTGGAGCGATATGACCACTTGTTAAGGTCACTTTTTACTTCTATCAAGCAGTTATCTTCATGACAACTTAAAGAATTACAGCTTTCCTGAAAGGAAAAATAATAGGGGGGAAAAGATAGTGAGAAGAAAGAAACTCCAACAGAGGATAAGCACCCTATTGCTGCACATAATGGAAACTCTTAGTTCATCTTTGTGTGAAGATTCTCCCAAGTAAAAAAGGAAAAAGAGAAAAATCCAAGTGGTCACTGCCTACAAACTCCCCTACTCTGGACAGAAAATATATCTTTCTTCTATAATCTTCATGAAATTAGCTCTTAAGAATTCATATTGTTTGCTATTAACCTGCAAACACTATACTTAATGCTGTTAATGTATAAGAAGGATCATCTGTGAGGAAGATGTCCAAGACTAGAAGTTGCACTTTTGTTGCTATTTCAAGCATTTTTTTGAAGGTAAATTCACGTGGCTGAACATTTCAATATGGACATCAAATTTCTACCTATCATCATATTCACAACCTGGACATTTATCATTTGGAAGCTCCTTCAATTCATATTTCTAATTTCATAAATCCTCAAGAATGATTTCTCTATTGAAGACCGATTGGGGCAGGAATATTCAGATGATTCTTGAAATCATGATCAGTGAAGTAATAATAACAGTAAGCATAGATTAGATAGAAAGGCACAGAGAAAAGAAAAAAATTACATGCCATACATTGTCAGTGAAAGGAACTCAGAAACCAACCTCAGGTAATGTGTACTGAACT
>NC_026152.1:15787349-15875855 GCF_000512975.1 Sesamum indicum
GATGCTCTACCATGCACGTATCCCCTTCTAGTTCAGTTGCAACCTGGACATTCAGAGAACACTCAGCAACCCAGTTGCTTTTGTTCACCAACTCCAAGTTGCTATGAAGGTACACCCGCTTATAATTGTCAAAGAATGATGAGACTAAGTGTGGATCTACTATCTTCACTGGCTGCATTAAACATAAAAGAAACAGAAGTATGAAAGGAAATAAAATTGTTGTTGGAATAAACACAGACATATAGGCTCACAATAGTGATTCCTTATACAAACGTAGACTACATCCACCAGATGTGGCGAAATAATGCAATATCTCTACTCTCACCTGTTAACATTATTCTTTAATAACAAATTTAAATAGGTCAAATAGCATTATTTGGAAGAACAGAAGAAAAGACAACTAAGAACATGATATGACTGCATAGTAATAGAAAATAATTGAAAGATTAAGTTAAATAACTTACCCCAGTCACAGAAAGAAAAACCTCATCCCAGATGCCCGTGTTTCTATCCCTGAAACAAGGAGAAAAACAAAATTTGAAGTCCTGTCTTTTGCATGTATTCAGATCAGAAACTCTTCAAAATATTGCTCAACTTCTCTTGATACTCTGAACTGATGCTTTAAGCCTTTAACATCTAATTAAAATCTTAAGGCAAGGAACCTGAATTCTTGTACATAATTAAGTATGAATTATTCAAAAAAAAAAAAAAAATTCCAGTGAAAGAAAAACAAACAAGCATCATCATATCACATTGGACGCTCTCAGTACAAGAAACCAGGAAATGTTTGGGTTAAAATATAAAACCAGTTCAGAAGAAATATATTGAATTCGCTTGAGCAAATCACTCCACAAGTCAAGCAAACTTAAAAACTGATCTTTGAAGTTGGAGATAGTTTCAGTTCAGGTTTAGCTCAATCCATTTCAGCAAAAATATTTTCCTTTTCTCTTTCTTGACAAGAAAGCAAACGGGGCACTCTTAGAAATATTGACAATTTCAGGATGACAACTTCTTTTATATGACTTCCACTTTCATGCACAAAAGAAACCCATGCTATATCTAAACCATGGTTACCACAATACTCTATCAGAGAAAATTTCTGTTGAACACCACATGAAGAGAAACTCCTGTTTAATAAACATGTAACCTCTTCATCTCCATTTTGGAACTGTGGGATATTAATCTATTAGGGTAAATGAGAACAGAAAAAATTACCTTATAGGAGCCATCCAATCCCATCCCTCAACATATTGTGCTGCAACATCTTTCCTAATCTACATAGAAAATCATAAGGCACAGCTCCTTCAGAATAGAGCATAGAAGATTGCATAAATGTGAATATACAAATAGTTTGGCCCAAAATGCGAGCAGAGGCAAACAACATAACCCTAATTATTTTAGGATAATTTAGGGCTCAAAGAGTAATTAAAGAATAAATTTGGTACAATGGGATTTTTCATAAATCAGAGTGCATAATAAATCTTTTAAGGAAAAATTACTTAACCGAATTAAATCACATGTTATTTCTCTAAGGTTACAGAAAAGTTTATCCTGAAGAATAAGGAAGATGCACTCCTCATTTTTGTTTCCAAGTAAAATGCATGCTTGAAAATGGCAATGTGAGGATGAGAAATTTTGAGGGCTTTCCAAGTAAAATCACATGTTATTTCTCTAATAGTGCGATCCTCGGATGGATTCTCAAGATTATTTTGATAATGTAATATAGCCTCATTATGAAAGGGAATAATGGTGTAATAATTTTAATGGGATGATGTAACGACATAAAAGTGACATAATTAGGAAATGACTGAATGGAAACCACAATCTTGTTGAGGATGTTTCTACTGATTCCATACTTTTAAGGTGATTTAGGTATGATCTAGAATGATGATAAGTTACCATTTGATGCTACTTAAGCAAACTTTAACACGCTAACAATACAACTTGAGGTCTGAGAAGCTCAGGCATCAAGAGTCCACCTAGGAGATGTTAAGAACAAATCTTATTAGGCATCAACCATGAAAGATTCTTTTTATGACTGAAGTGGGTTCACAGACTCCAAGTGAACAAGAGCTACTGAACTTAACAGATATAGTATGGTCCTCGATTTGTCATCTGAAAACTTTTCAACTGATGCAACTTCAAGACCACTTCCCAAAATAGGTTGTTAAAACATGCATTATTGGTTTTTGGAAGGAACTAGTATTTTGTAAATTTTTTAAGAGACATTGCCCGAGGATAATTTAAAGATCTTGGACAGACTTTTCCTTCCTGGAACCAGTTTTTTACGTTAATGTGTTATATCTATAATGCACAGACACTTTGAAAAATTACCGGATGCAGTGTCGGATACAGACACGTGAGGACACAACATCGGCGTGTCCGAAAGTTAAGAAAAGAAAGAAAAAAAAAGGTACACAGAGTCGGACACATCTGTCGGCGTGTCTGACACGTTTGGAATTTTTTTTTTATAATTTAAAAAAAATTTGAGCTGTTTTTAAGAAAAAATGAATTTTAGGATAAATACAAAGGAAAAAGAATTAACTCACTTATCTTAAACTAAAACTATTATGATGAAATTACTAAAAACTTGAGAGATATTCATGATAATTTAAGTAATTTAAATTATTAGAAAATTTTAAAATAAACTGATTATGTATATCTTTTAAGCCACATTCGATTAAAAATGTAGATGTAAGACATGCTTATTTTATATTTAATCTTAATATTTTTCATATTGTATATTTTAGTTTTATGAAAAACTGAGAATATATATAATAAAAATATATATTATATAGCCGTGTCAGTACCGTGTCGTGCCTTAATTTTTTTATATTTTCTGTGTCATTGTGTCCGTGTCGTATAGTATCTGTATCCATGTATCATAGTGCTACATGTATCGGAAATGTTTATTTCTGATATAATTGTGAACAATTGCGGAAGTATCTCAAAATGAAAATGCATCTTTCAAGGAAATCAAGTCATACCTCATGACCACCAGCTTCAGGAGAAATTCTTCCAGGATGATCAGGAGGGTAAACCAGGACGGCCAGCATATTTTCACCATCAGGCTTTACGATATCAGTTACATCAATAGAATGTCTTCGGAACATCCCCTTTGGTAGGACCTCTTTGCGCCCATTCAAATAAACTTCAGCGGAGTAATTTATAGCACGAAAATTTAGATCCACATACTGATTGGTCGACTGAAATCAATTTCAAAGATCAAGCATAAGAGACAGAAGTGTTGTGGTTTAACACCTTAAAGTCTGCAGTTAAAGCAGAACTTTCCTGGAGAATAATTAATAAGTTTAACCCAATAATAGCGTAGTGAATAGAGAAACCCTGAACCACAACAGTAATAACTTTCTCTAATACTATACCATCCTTATCATTATCAACCCCAGCCCAAACCTTCCTGAAGAAAAACAAACTTGAAACTGTTATTACCCACAGCGCCAACAAGAGTAATAACAAACCTCATTAAATTTGTACAGAAAAAATATGACATGCCTTTCCACTCAAAAATTGCAGCAACTTTCTTATGCTTCTGCACTATAATTGCTACTCCACGGAACCTTTTCCTTAAACTGAAGATCTTAAGTGGCATATGATGACTCATTTCTAAAATTCATATATTTATCAAATTCATGATGACCTCTGGAGGTGTATTATGGATACTGGTATCTAAATAGTTTTTGGTGCTTCATAATCAATCTTAAAACATCATTACAATCCCGTGTTTCGTGCTGATTAATCTCATCCAAACATTACCACAATATCTCACAGGAATGCAGGAATGGCAATATACATGCATTTAGTTTTTTCTGCTCAATAAATAACTTAAACTTAATTAGTACTGCTACTCACAAATTTTCTGAGAAACTGCTATTACCGAAAAGGGAAGATGAGCTTTGTTCCAAATCAATCTAGACAATCAAATGTTTAAATATTTCGGATTTCAGCTTCAGGATAACTAGTACGTCTGCTTCCTGACTCATGAATCAGCTCTGACATAAGATTATAATATTGATTCAGCAGGTTAATAGTTCTCTTCTTGTAGCTTTCAGATAAATACCATTCACTTTTGCATATACAGCTAGGCGCCTATAATTTTTGAAAGGGCTGTGTTCCAATGTGACGTTTCAGTAACATCCTTTTCCTCTAAAAGCTGTAAGGGGGGGAAAAAGTTTCACAAAGTAAAAAGAAAGTAGGTGGCTTGGTAGGGTAGAACATATGCCAGTGATCAATGCTTAAGCTAATTTCAAGCACAAAACTAAGGCTTCAAGTCCCTGTTAGCATTTACCATTGTATACTTTGACCATCTAATAACAGCAATTGGAGAAAGTGACGAGAGGAAATTTTCACTTATTCCACCAAGATTATGAGGTAAAAGTATGAACATTTATCAGATATCCAAAGACTCTTCAACGAGAAAATCTATAAAATAATCTTGCAAATAAATAAACATCACTTGCATGTATAAAAACCACAAAGTACTGATAATACAACATCACAAGAAGATATGCCTGTTAAGCAAAACACTACTGCAGATGATTTAGGCCAACAGACCACTTACCAACTTGCATTCAAATGTTGTGAAAAACCAGAAAGTGTAATACTGCCTCCCAGAATCAGCAATATCGATAATCAACTCGTTTTCTAACCCATAGAAGGGATCCGGCACAAGCTTGTTCTTCAAAAGGGTCGCCAAAACACTGACAACATCCAAAATCAACCAGCTTTAGTTGTGGAGGTAAAGTAGTTGTGTTATAATTCATTCAAAAGAAAAAAGAAACTATTCACTTTATTTTTAATAAATATAGAGAAATTAAAATGAAGTACAATAAGAAATAAAAAGAATAAAATAAGATATGCACAAAGATTTAAGAGTTTTTGTTGTTTATAGAAAAAGAAAGCATGATAATAAATTAAGTCCAACAATATAAACCAGAAGAAAAAGATTTAATCTATTTATAACAATAAAATTGGATTATAAAGATTTATCGATTACTTTGTGTCTACAGTCGTACAAACTTTAAATTGGTATTATTTTAATCTTATTATGTATAATTCCAAAAAGTAACTTTCATGCACCTCCTATTTTCTTTTGGGGAAAAAAATTAGAAAAACGTGCGAATAAAATAAATATGAGTAGATCGCATAGAGATAGAAAGAAAGAAATAAAAAAAAAAATAGTAGTATCCAACTTTTAATAATTAATCAAATGGTTAATAAACATAGAATGTAAATGCCAAATTTAATACTTGGAGAAGGTGTTTGCCAAAAACCCAATGCTCAACAGAAGTAGATGCAAAATACCATTCTTGGTATTATTAATTGGGCAATGACTCATTGCCAAAATGCAAATATCATACCTTTATTTTGCAAGGTAGGAGTATAATTCAATTCCATCCTTGATATTTTAGCGCAATTTCAAACTCATCCATGTCTTTTTAATTGATTTCACCAAATTATGTGATTTTTCAAAATTACATTTCTAAAAGTTTTTTTTATTGACACGAATCATTTTGGTCCTGACATTTAAATTTCAATTGTAACTTAGTACCTTACATATAAGTTTGCCAAAAAAAAAATTTAATATTTTTGTCCAAGTATTAAGTCTTTCCAAAATATTCTCACATGAAAAACAATGAATATTATGCATGGGAAACAATATTTTTTAAAAATACTTTTTCATTTATTAATAGTTTTGTAAAAATATATGTTTATCTTTGTAACAGTTTTATTTATGAAATAATTTAGTCTCTATATATTTTCTTTTAACATTTTCTCCAAGAGTAAGTTTTATATTTGAAATTAACATAGAGATTAATTTGAAATCAATTGGAAAAGACACGGATGATTTTGAAGTTGTGGTGAAAAGGCTGTAATGAAAATGAATCCTACCATGATCATATTGGCACAAAAGAAACCCAGTCAGATCAATTAATTAATGGGAAAGAGAGGAATAAAATTACGTTCCAGGCACCACAGCTTCCATCCATGGGGACTGATGAGAAGGAGGGTGGGTGGTGGTGAGCTCCGCTCCGGTGAGGTTGACCTCAGTGGATCGTGCCGCCAGCCACCCTTTGTCCAGAACTCTCTTTCCTATCGCCGACGCCATCAAACAGCCGACGAATCACTTTGAGAAACCAAGTCAAAATAGCTATGGTGCGAGTGAAAGAATGATAACCAGAAGTTCCTCGAGGATTCAGGAATTGAACCAAACTTGAAGAAGAATTCCTTCACATCCCCAATTATAAAGAGGGAAAGTCGGTTGCGAAGAATCGAAATCCCAAGGGATTTCACTACTACGGAATCAGATTTACCCAGCTCCATGCAAATTGCAGTAACAGATTGCAGGAGAAAATGGAAAATAAACCGTAGGAGCCGCGTGATTGCTTGGAACTCTGAGGAGTTGCAGCAATCCAGAACACCAAGTCCTTCACACACACGCACACACAGAGAGGAATTGGATTAATTAGCTCAATCAAATGTATACATCTGAAATCAAATATAATTAAGTTCCCGCTGAAATTTGCAACAGAATTGCAGTAATAGAATTAGTAACCAAAAATGGGAAATAATTTTGTTTTTTAATTACCTGATGACATAAATATGGGAATTAAATTTAATTGGGGATTGAATTCAAGCCTTGTCCTAGCTTTAACCTGTACGCTCACAGGAGATGAGGACTATTTAATGGGAAAGAGAGGTTGAAATTCTGTCCTAAATAGTCTCCCCAAAAATTCTCTTTTGGCACACTGTCCCCATTCTTCTCAAACCCCATAATTAAGAACTTTGAGTCTTGAGTCCTTTATTCTTTATTAGGTTAGAGTTTGTTTTCATACTTGTTTTAGTGAGAGGATGAATGAGCTGCTCATCTCCAAAATGGAGAAACCAATTTGTCTAACTTTATTAAGAACAAAATGGCATGCGTTTCTTGTTGCTTGCAAGGATCTTGGAGGATGTTTGATATCATCTACGTTTAGTGAGACACCAAGAACTAACAAGTAGATATGTGAAGGTTACATAATAGATTTAGCCAATTTTCCTGAAAAATGATGAAACTAAAAGTGCCATTTAATCTTCAAATACAATGTCCATGTCCTAATATTTTACCTATTTTCATCATAAATATCTAACACCACTTGTGATGATAATCATTACATCATGCATGTGGAAAAAGATGAACATACTAAAACTGAATCTTGACTAGTGTGTCGAGAAGATCCCTCTTTTCTGTCGGCCTGACTCCTGAGACACTTTGCCCCAATTCACATTCGACCAAGGCCTCTGTCCTTGCCAGCCAGTTGCCGGCGTTCCAGGGTCCTTCAACCACCGCCGAAATGGCAATCATAACCGAAGAACCAGATTCCCCAGAGCCACCACTCCGCAAACGCAGACCAGAACCCAAGTCTAAGCCCACCTCATCACCATCACAACCGGCATCCACCTCTACTTACACCAAATCCGCCGACCCCACCACAAACCCATTTCATTTCTGGTTCTGCTTCACTCTCGTTGTCTCTCTCGTCACCCTCTTCTGCCTTCTTCTCACTTCTCTATCCCCAAAAGACCCCAAGACTTGGTTCCTCAGTCTTCCCCCCACTCTGCGCAACCACTACTCCAACGGCCGCACCATCAAGGTCCAAACAGCCCCTAATCACCCACAAGTTGAAGTCTTTTCCATTCAACAAGGGCCCACTAACTCGGACAGCCGTGTTCTGATTGTACATGGCATAGGTTGCAGTTCTTTTGCTTTTCAAGATGTTGTTAAGTTTTTAGGCCGAAAAGATGTCCACGCCGTGGCCATTGATCTTCCTGGATCCGGGTTTTCAGATAAGTCTATTGCGGTGGTAGAAGAGAATGTGGGTGGGTATGGCTTCTTCGGCGGAGTATGGGAGGTTTACGAAGAGATTAAAGAAAAGGGTCTATTTTGGGGGTTTGATCAGCTTGTTGAACAAGGGTATGTAAATTTTGAGGAGAATAAGGTGCGTGTTTCAAAGAAAGAGAGCATTAAGGCCATTGAGTTGGGTAGTGAAGAAATGGGAAGAGTGCTGGCGCAAGTGGTGGACTCAATGGGACTGGCACCCGTGGATTTGGTTTTGCATGATTCTGCATTGGGGTTAAGTGCCAACTGGATTTCGAAAAATCGAGACTTGATCAGGAGTGTGATGATTCTTGATGGTGCGCCTAGTGGGACTGCATTGCCAGCTTGGGTGCTGGAAGTGCCTGTGGTGAGGGAAGTTCTGTTGGGGTTCAGGTTTGTGTTTGAAAGAGTTGTTGCAACCTGTTGTATGACATCAGTTGGTGGACTAGAGGCTGAGGCGCATAGGATTCTGTTGAAGGGTAGGGATGGAGGAAAGGCAGTTGCTGGGATGTTGAAGAAGCTGAATTTTAGTTTTGATTTGTCTGAATGGAGCAGTCTAGATGGTGTTAAAGGCCTGCCCATCCAAGTAATATGGTCTGGTGGATGGTCTGATAAGTGGACTACTGAGGGCCGCCAAATTGCTGGTGCACTTCCGCAGGCAACACTTGTCAATCATTCTGGTGGGAGATGGATTCAGGTGAGTGTCAATTGGCATTTCAAACATTAATTTTAGATGTTTACGATGTTACCTATTTCTATTTGTAAAATACCTCCCACAATGATTTTGTTTCCTTGTTAATCTATTGGAGTTTGCTTTCTTATATCAAGCAACTCCGCTGATACCTAGTTATTATAGTCGATAATAGAAAGTTGAAGGCTCAAAGTTTGCTACTTTATATGAAGTATTCTTTTCCTTGGATATATAACAGAACTGTGTGGCCTTGACTCAGCAATTCGTTTCGAGTGAATATTTATTAGGAAAAAGAAAACTGAAAAACAAGCTCCCATAACACTTAGCGTGCATGTGACAAATAGATTATGTATAGCGTAGTAGATGTCAGGTATGTCATTGGTGAACTTTTACTATCTTGTATCACTTCATTGTAATTTATGGCTTGTAAAGCTTTTACAGAACTGCCTCTTATTCCCATTAAAAAATTTTGGGTACTTGAGAAAAGCGTCAACAGCTCTGCATGAAATTGTTGAAGTTTGTGTTGCAGAGGTGAATATTGTACTTTTTTACCTGTTGTCGGCTGATAGGAACCATATTAAATTTTTGCAGTTGAACTCTAGAACCAAGCTTCCTTCCTCCCCTGCTAAATCCCTTTCCAATCTTGGTGGGAACAAAACCATATTCTCACACCAAAAAGGTGCAAAAACTTATTCTCAACATTTCACTGACACTTTAAAGCTTCTTCTTAAACTGTTAATACTTGCCAAATATTGCAAAAAACTCTATGTTGATGCCAAGAGAAACTCCCCGTATTTATGAAAAACTCATATGAGATGTTCTTTTCAGTTATACTGAAATCAAACTCTTCGCCTTAAATTTGTTCTACCATTTGTGTCTATACATTATGCCTTCTCAATCCTTAATGCAGAAACTAGCCAACTTGTTTCTTAAATAAACTTACTCTTATGTCTGAGATGAACTAATTTTAACCACTGGATGGTTGGTGCTATTGATATATCATAATTCCTGATGTTGTTTGGTTTTGCCATGGGTCTCTGCACCCACAGCCACTAAAGTATTTTGTCTTAGATCTATTATGTTTTTATGTTATTTCAGGACTTCTTTGTTGCTCTTGAGCATGTTTTGATATCTCTCTATGTGGCTCAACCTTCTTTTTCTCAAATCCATTTAGTAAATCTCTACTTCCAGGAAAATGATGTATAGGTTCAAAGGGCAGAAGCTGCTGACCCTGTTCAATGCCTGAGAGATGTCATTACTTTAAGTTTATTTTGATTAATTCGAGTGTGATTATTTAGAAATGCTGATATTTTTTCTACCCTCTCTGGAAAAAGTCTTTCCTAGAAGCCAACCTGTTAAAAGTACCAGCACATGAGAACAAGATTGATGCTAACAGTAATGGATTTAAGAAATGTAGGTTGACGATTTGAGTTCCTTGACAAACAAGACAAACTTTTGGTCAAAAGGAACATTTCCTTGGCAATGTTAGAGCTTTTTTGATACTTGTAAATTTCACGAATTGAGTGTGGTTTGGTCATTTCACAGTTGCAGTAGTTTTTGGATATGAGTCTTGGGACTTATTTGACTGTTTGAGGTTAATTTTGCATCCTAACTCATTGAGGATGGGAGGAAGGACTACTTAGCAGTTTCCTACTTAGAGACTGTAGTTCCTTTTCCTAAGTCAATAAACTCTATAGAAATATTTGTGATTCTTATCTCAGTATAGATGATCTATGCAGACAACTGGATCACGCAATAGTGTTTCTGTAGCATGACCTGGCCTCCATTAGCCATTCAATATTTACTAATTTGCACCTTACCAAAACACTGCTCACAGTATTCTCTGGTGTCAGCACAAAATTTTGCAAGTCTAACCCCCCTCTATTGGACACAATTTCACCTCCTTGTTCTATTGATAGATACAAATGTAGATAAAGGGCCTTCTTTGCATTACCCCATTTTTCAACCCAGACAATGTTTTTGGACTTTAATGGGATGCGGAAAGCTGTGGATTGGCATTCAACTCCAAGAAAAATGCATAGACTTGAAACCTTGCATTGTTTGTATGACTTCTATGAGCAATTTGAAGTTGGCCATATAAATTACACATGCATGTGTTACTTTGAAGACATTACATAGAACCTCCTTAAGTCACTTCCACTCTCTTGTATATTCCTACTTAGACGCGCTCCTGTCCTACCTCTACCTGCTCCCATGCTATTTGACTTTGGAGCTGATATCCTACAGGTCAAGCCTTACTCTTATTCTTCCCCTTCTTTGATTCTGTTTATCTTCCCCATTTCTTCCTTTTGGCTGTGATTCTTCTTCTTTGATAGTACTGTCTAGCATTTTACTGACCCCTAGTGTAGTATAAAGAGGAGAATGGACTAGACCCCTAGTGTAGTAACAGACTTGGTAAATAACGAGTAAAGCTGATTAGAATAGACTTCAGAAGGACAAAAAATGGTCTGGAGTTTGTATTGCGTATGAACTGATGTTATTCACAAATACGTAAATTATATTCCTTTTCAAAAGACATCCATTTGTATGTATGTATACATGTGCTATAGTGTTGGCAGATCTGTTTTTTGAAACTGAACCAACCGGAATCTGGTTTTATCACGTCCAAGTTTAGAAATTTTAATGAGTAATGCACAATAACATGCTGTTATTGGTGATATACAAGTAATAAGCTTTCCCACCGAAATACTACAATGTTGCTTACGAATCCTTGCTTGAATGCACACATCATGGCTCAATTTCTGATTTTATGATTGAGCTGAACTTCTAGTTGTTTCAGTATCAGGTATTTAATTAGTAAAAGTAGTATCTTCTCGTCCTCAATGTGTGCTTGACCAGAATAGTGGTACCATTTCCCCAGATATATTGCTGACAGCCTATATATGTTACTACTGCAGCCAATGATTTTAGTGAGTTCTGCATCCTAATCAGAACTCAAAATTTATACAAGGGGTTAGTCATCTCAGTAATTTATGAAGTAATAGCAAGCTAACGAATGAACCCTGCTTTATGGTGTGTGAGTGTGAGAAGATTTTTTGTGAAAATCTGAAAATGCAAGTTGATATATAGCTGCCTTAAGATTTTTCTTTGCGGGTGATTTTGCTGATGATGTTTCTGTTTGACCAACTATTCTTTGTTGATATAGAAAGATAATGCTGAGGAGGTAGCGCAAAGTATTCATGAGTTCGTTTCATCTTTACCAAAATCTACTCGACAAGTTGTGGAAGAGCCTATATCTGAACATTCCCAGAAGACGTTTAGTGAAGCACAAGGCAGTAACCATCACTACCATCACCACGACCATGACCACCACCATGATGTTCATGGTCATAGTCATGGTCATGCTGGATACATGGATGCATACGGACTCGGGCACGGGTGGGCCATGTGATTTCATTTTATCCTTCTCAAAACATGGAGTAAGAGATTGTATCACTCTCATGCTACTATTTTTCGGCAGTGGTTGGATCATCGCATTACCCTCACGAAAATATACAAATAACTGCTTGTTCGATATTTGTTGCTGTAGAGAAACGTCTTCTCTGAGCCAAAATGCGTGTAATTTTTTTCTGATGATGTATTACATGTATTTGGCAGATTTTTATAATTTTATCTACAGAGTCGCAACTTGCTGGAAATTTTCATCTCCTCAGTCTTTCACTGTGAATTTTCTGACATTGACTTGCGACTTGAATGATGAAAGATTACTTGGGGGGGGGTGTCGGGTATAAATTTATTTAAAAGATTTTATAAGTTGATAAGATCGGGATATACCCATTCAAGATTAATTATTTTTTGTGGGCATCTATCAAATAAGCTCCAATTAAATAATTTAATTATTTTTTTGTCGTGAATAGATTCTATTCAACCATTAAAATAAGTTGACACATATTCAAGATTATTAATCGTATCTGTATGTGATTCTTTAGATTTATTATCCAACTAGATCTGGAATTCATCATATTGAGTTTGTTCGACAATCTTATTGTGCTATTAATTAAAAATCAGTCTCAAATTAATCCTTTAATTTAAGAGTACTCGTTACAAATGGATGACTATTTTATAATAATCCATATCATTAGAGAATATGTGAATTTCCGTCACGTATTTCACGTAAATATGATCCTTCCATCTACTAATATCCATATTGAAATTTAGAGCACAAAATTGATTCACGTACACACTGACGTTTGTGGCAACGCAAATTTTTCGTCATTTGTTGGAATGTTGTTTATGTCACGACGTCCATTGCAGAGTGGATAAACCAACTTATATGAAAATTGCCACGGATGTTGTAGTCCGTCGCAAAATACTATTCTTCTAGTCCTGAAATTCCGTTGCAAAATAAATTATTGCAACTTTTGTTGTTTCATTGCAAATGTATAGCTACACTTTTTCCGAGTGAAGCATATTTTTGTCCGGATAAACTTTTCGAGACTATTTCTTTTTCCATATATTGCAATTATTTTTTTTAACCATCAAATGGTACAAAGTTGAAGATTAGGTTGATGACAAGATGGAAAAATTTTATCTTTTTTATCCCACTCACACCCTTGCCTCTAAATTTAGTTCCATATATTATTAAACTTTTGGTAAATTTAGTACCATATATTACGTATTCGATTTTGTCTGGTTGAAAAGTTCACTTGTACAGTGGGTACACGTCTTTCGTTTACGTATTCTCAAGAGAAAATTTTTCTCATCTGGCTCTAATTTTCGTAACAAATATTTAATCAAATCACTTATATTTTTTGTATAATTACCGTTGGCAGCCACAAAGTAAAGGTAGTTTATGATATTTTTTGAGATCGTATGTGTAAGTTTTTAAAAAAAGTTGACATTTTTGTTGGATGTATGTATAATTTTTTTCAAAAGACATAAATGATTCATATAAATAAATTATGGATCATGAAATATAGATGTAAATTATCCCTTTTCATGACGAACGTTGTCTAAAAGGGTGTCTCTATTAAGTTATATAAATTATTTAAAATATTTTATAAAGTATATAAGAGTTCATAAAATGACATAAGTTATTTGATAAATTTCCAAAACCAAATTTTAGAATCTTATAAATTCTTTTAGTCTTAAACCATATTAATATAAAATTATCATAACCTTGTAGAAGCTCTAATATATTATTTTATATATACATTTACATTTTTTTTAAAGAAAATAAAAATAAAATATTTAAAACATTTTAGAAGATTAGCATCTTATAATTATTCTCTTAAATAAGGTTAGCCAAAAGCATTTCTAACTCCAATCTAAGTTGCCAACGAGACTTAACTTTGTTGGCGAAGTTGAGGTCCCATGAACATAAGATAATGAGTTTAAATCCCATAATTGATATATTAGTTGTTCATAATTCAAATTCATGATGTACTTGCAACCGACTTACTTAAAAGGAAAAACAAAAAAAAAAAAAAAAACAACCTCGAATTCTAGTTATCTTTTACCAAGGCGTTATCCATCTCCATGTATGCGTATAAATTCATTAACTCTTAATTGTGAAAAAATTGTATTTTTCGGTCCATAATTTTAAAAAAATTCTCATTTCCAGTCCCCTTCCCAATTTCAATTGAAAAATTGATGGAAGAAATCACATGAAGTCACATGGCCATTTCCTTCCATTCTAAAAAGTCGACGGCCACATGACTTACGCGTCGTTTTTTCCATCCATTTCTAATGAAAGTTGGCGGGAAGACTCACTAGAAAAAATATTACTTTGGGTAATGACTAATTACTATGGTCTAAACTGAAAAAGTGTGGTAAATACTGATTAAAGAAAAACAAAAAAAAAAAAAAAAACAACCTCGAATTCTAGTTATCTTTTACCAAGGCGTTATCCATCTCCATGTATGCGTATAAATTCATTAACTCTTAATTGTGAAAAAATTGTATTTTTCGGTCCATAATTTTAAAAAAATTCTCATTTCCAGTCCCCTTCCCAATTTCAATTGAAAAATTGATGGAAGAAATCACATGAAGTCACATGGCCATTTCCTTCCATTCTAAAAAGTCGACGGCCACATGACTTACGCGTCGTTTTTTCCATCCATTTCTAATGAAAGTTGGCGGGAAGACTCACTAGAAAAAATATTACTTTGGGTAATGACTAATTACTATGGTCTAAACTGAAAAAGTGTGGTAAATACTGATTAACTATATGATTGCACAACAACTATTAATCATTTTTTCGCCAAAACATTAACCATGGTAAAAAACATAGCAAATGTTTTGGTTCTAGTTAAAACCATGAAAAATATACATTAACCATAGTCAGAATTTAACTTTTTGTTCGTTTCTTTTTTACTGTGGTGAATAGTATTGATTTATTACAATTTTTAAACCGTAATCATTACAATGTATGAAATAATTCATTGTCTTAAAAATTTTTAACAAGCTACGAGACTATTTGTAAGAATGGGATGAACAATCACGCCTTCCTCTCTAAATCTACTCTAGAAAAATGCAGTCTCCAATTCAATTAATTTGATGTGTATATCTGAAGCTGTGCACAGAAAGTCTGGTTATAGCAATCCCTACAAGACTTCAAAAATACCACGAAACAAACACATATGCACCCCTTATCTTCTATTTCAAACCACATTTATTAATTAATTAATAACAAGTTGTTGGGATTCATAAAATTGAGTACAACACATGTTTTTATTTATTTTATCAAAATCATGTCATATTACATGTTAATAAGAATAATATTGTCTAATTTTTACATCAACTCCAAAAATTATGACACCAGCTTGAGGATACTTGACGTAGAGTAAGAGACAGATGCCATTTTGGGAGTTTTTGAATTGATGAAAGTCGAATGCACAGTGTTTGAGACGTCGTTTGATGGTGGAATTTCAAAAGACCATATTTTTCAATTCGAAAGCAGTTATGCTTGATCTAGTTAACTACATAAGTACGTCATCGTCTTTCTGAGAAAATTTAACCCCTCAACAGAAAAAGTGGCGAAGGGCCACTGTTGGTCGCGGAATTTCATCATTTCGACTATTGTACATAAATTTTCAATGGATTTCGTTTAATTTTTGTATTTTTAATAGTCGTTGTTTGAGCCTCATATTCTATACCAAGCTAAGTATTTTTTTTGCGAAAAAAATTTTCAAATAGTCAAAATTTAGCCTGTTTTACGTAAATATTTATTAGTTTTTTTTTACGTACCGGCACATTATATATTGTGGGATTTGTTTAGAAATAAACTACCTTTTCGCAATGTCAAATTCTTTATTTTCTCAATTTTATTGCTTTTGCTCCTCAATATTATTAGATATTGATGAATAAGTTGCTATCATAACTATGGTTGCAAAAATATTAACAACTTGAAATTTAAATTATTAGATAAATGAGAACAACAACCTAACAATTTAAATACAACCTAACCCAATTATGATTTGGACATTAATGTGTACGACGATAACTACTCATTTGTGTTACTTTCTTTTGGTCATAAATGCTATCGTTTTATTGCAAATTTGATCCTTTAATTGTAGATGCTTGACGCTTTGGTCCCTCAAAAAATAGAATTTGTAATTTTGTCCTTACATATTTCTGTAAATTCTGTGATTTGAGGACGGACACATTTTGCTAAAAATTTGAAAACAGACTGAAAAAAGAATTATATGTGCGAGTCACGTGTTTCCTCAATTTTAATTTGGTACATGACTTGCACATAGCAAATCTGTCCTTAAATTGTGAAATCTAAAAATATAATGAACCAAATCGTAAATTTTATCTTTTAAAGGACTGGAATGCCAAACATTTACAATTACATAATAGAATAAAGCCTAATTGCGATTATATGCAAACTTTATTACAGGCGGCTTAAACTTTGACATAGTACAATAAAGCCTAATTGGAAGCTTACAAGTCGTTTATACATAAGACGAAGATGTTCAAATAGCCACCACGAACGAGTCTCATCAATTCACGTGTTAATTTTATCTAAAATAAACCAATTTGCCCCACGGTTTATCTTTCAATCAAATATATACACCAAGTTATAATATATTTATTATATATTATTCAGTGTACAATTAAAAAAAATAATCAATCACATAATATATGAGTATAATATCAAAATTAACAACTGTAAGATTGATTAAGTTCGATTAAATCTGATTCGAACAAGAATTATGGTAGGGGGCGGGGCAGCCTTGGATACAAGTTACAATATCCAGCAGCCCAAACAGTTTGGTAATGGGAAGAACAATTTCACGTCCGCAAGTAAAAAGAGATAGGATTAAGAAGAAACACAAGAAAAGTTTGAACCAAAGACTGAGGTAGTAATAAATTGAAGTCAAGAAATGAGAACACATGTGTCTGCTAGCTGGGCTTCAGCTACTCTATAAATACCTGCACCCCCCATCCAGACTTCTTGTACCTTTCATTACCATATACATACATACATCTAGAGAGAGAGAGAGATGTTGGGGGAGATAGTGGAAACGTTGGTTGGGAGGAAAGACGAAGATGATGAGCAGCAGAAGAAGAGGATCATAAAAGGAAGAGTGGTGTTGATGAAGAAGAACGTTTTGGACTTTAATGATTTAGCGGCGTCGGTTCTTGACAGGTTTCATGAACTGGTTGGACACAAAGTCTCTCTCCAACTCATCTCTTCTGTCAATACCGATTCAGGTGTGTCTCTGTGTGTTTGTCTCATGAGTATTGTGTGTATGTGCAGACACACACTCAGAGGGGAAGGGAATGAAGTAGAGAATCCTGTTTCTTGTTCTTCATTTCATATGCTAATTCGCAGTGCAGCTAGCAAGCATGCTTCGTTTTTACTTTATATATATTCATATGTTGCATGTGCTCTATATATAAATATATATATATATATATTATACAATATATACTACAAAATGTAATAGAGATTTAATTTTTATGACAAAAAAATATGAATTTACGACAAGTATTACAGTATTCATTATATTTTTAGTTATTAAAATTAAAATAAGTTTTTTAAAGTAAATTGTTGAAATAATTTCTTTTTTTTTAAAAAAAAATTGTGAATAATTTATATACATAGCTTAACAATATATTGTTAATAAAAAATTTAATTATAAAAAAAGAAAGAAAATTTCGATATATTTATTTTAAACTTTCAACAATAAAATTTCGATATATTTATGTTTCCTGCTTTCTTAAAGTGCATGTGCATACATAGATAAAAATAGTTACATTGGACACAAAATAGTCATGTACGGACATTTGGGAGGAAAGACAAGTTCCGGTTGTGTCAATGACAAAACTTGGTAGTTGTCTTCCCTCCCAAAGTGATCATGTATCACTTTCTGACAGATTTGAAGTTATTTGTTTGGGATTTCAGAGAATAGGGTGAAGGGAAAGGTGGGAAAAGCAGCATACTTGGAGAAATGGATCACAACATTCACCTCTCTAACACCTGGAGATTCAGCATTTGATGTGAGTTTTGATTGGGAAGAAGAGGTGGGAGTTCCAGGGGCATTCATCATCAACAACCTCCATCACAGTGAGTTTTACCTCAAGACACTCACACTCGAACATGTCCCCGGACATTCTGGTCCTCTCCACTTTGTCTGTAACTCCTGGATTTATCCAGCTGACAAGTACAAGACTCACCGTGTTTTCTTTACCAATAAGGTACTTGTCGTGAAATAATAATTATTAGTAACAAGAATTGTGTATAAAGTTGTCGCTGGAGACGATTCATTCTGCAGATGGGGTGCATGAAAGATCATCTTGCCTGAGGCAACTGCTTAGATTTTCTTCTTTATAATAAAGTGCTGATGCATACGTTTACGTTGTTCAGAGCTATCTTCCGAGCGAAACTCCAGCTCCGCTTCTCCCATACAGAGAAGAAGAACTGGTGAACTTGAGGGGCGATGGGAGTGGGCAGCTGGAGGAATGGGACAGGGTCTACGACTATGCTTACTACAATGATTTAGGAGATCCCGACAAGGGACAAGATCTTGCTCGTCCCGTTCTTGGGGGATCTTCTGAGTATCCTTACCCTCGTAGGGGAAGAACAGGCAGACCTCCCACAAAGACAGGTTAAATACTTATCTAAATTAAATTTGGTCCAACTACTTTGTTGACTGCTAGGAAGTGTCATATGTAGTTATAAGAGATGGAAGGATGGTTTCCGAAATTTCACTACATTTTAGGAGATGTCAGTGTAATTATTCCGTTATTTTTTGTTATTATGAAGTTGCAAATCAAATCGTGAAACGTTCATGCAGATCCCAATTCGGAGAGTAGGATTCCGCTCCTTATGAGCTTAAACATTTACGTACCAAGAGACGAACGATTCGGACACTTGAAGATGTCGGATTTCCTTGGTTATGGCCTAAAATCTATATTCCAGTTCCTCCTCCCCGAGTTTAAGGATCTTTGTGAGAGCATTAGTAACGAGTTCGATAGCTTTGAGGACGCATGCGGAATCTATGAAGGCGGATTCAAACTGCCGGATGGCCCTCTTCTCAAAAGCATTTACGATAACATCCCACTGGAGTTGCTCAAGCAACTTCTTCCTAGTGATGGTGAGGGACTCTTCAAGTTCCCTATGCCCAAGGTCATCCAAGGTACATGTCCTGTAGATGTGTTGCTAATGATGCAACGTGACAACAAATATTTTAAAATCATTGCTAACGTTTTATCACTGATATTATATTCTGTTGTAATGACACAACTCTACTTGGCTTCACCCTCACACAGACACACACACAAAGCTTTATCCAACATACAATATATATGTACATGTAGATTGAGCGAAATATTATTGTAATACAGAGGATAAATCCGCATGGAGAACGGACGAAGAGTTTGCAAGAGAGATGGTAGCAGGATTGAACCCAATGATAATTAGTCGTCTCCAGGTACGTCGAAACGTCCAGCAACTTCTTTGTTTCAGTATGTATGTCTGAAGATGGAAATGTTTGTTGATTGATGCATGTGTTCTCCAACTTCTTCTGAATCTTTTGGAGTTGCAGGAGTTTCCTCCAACAAGTAATCTGGACCCAGAACTCTATGGCAATCAAACAAGCACGATAGCGCCACATCATATACAGAATCAGTTAGATGGACTCACAATTGATGAGGTAAGGATTAAGGATGCTTGCAATAACGTAATTTATAGTGTTTATCAGTCTTTTTTGTGGTTGAAAATAACTTGAAAAGAGCGTTTTTGAATTATAGTTTATGCTTTTGAACAGTTTAAGTTAAGGTTATTAGGCCAAAAGCTATAAAGCACACTAAATTTCATCTGCAGGCAATAAAGACCAACCGTCTATACATATTGAATCATCACGACTCACTTATGCCGTATCTAAGGAGAATCAACACCACAACCACAAAGACTTATGCCTCAAGGACTCTGCTTTTCCTGCAAAACGATGGACGATTAAGGCCGTTAGCAATTGAACTGAGCCAACCACATCCTGATGGAGATCACTTTGGTGCTGTCAGTAAAGTTTACACTCCATCTGAAGATGGGATCGAAGGTTCCGTTTGGCAGTTGGCGAAAGCTTATGCTGCAGTTAATGATTCTGGAGTTCATCAACTTATCAGCCACTGGTACAAAAGGATATATTTTGCCTTACTTTAGATGCTATTTCATCTAATGTTTCTGATATTTTGGCTATGAACTGATCTTCTGTTGTAACAGGTTACACACACACGCTGTGATCGAGCCGGTTGTGATTGCAACAAACAGGCAGCTCAGTGTGATGCACCCTATTTACAAGCTTCTGCACCCTCACTTCCGTGACACAATGAACATCAATGCTGTCGCAAGGCAGGTGCTGATTAATGCCGGAGGGATTCTTGAGGCTACGGTTTTTCCTGCAAAGTACTCCATGGAGCTGTCTGCTGTGATTTATAAGGACTGGGCTTTCCCTGATCAAGCACTTCCTGTTGATCTAGTGAAGAGGTAAGACAAGACACGAAGCTTGTCCCTTCCAAAAGTACATATATATATTTGGCTTAATTTCATTTTACCCCCTATGAAAGTCCTAATAGATACAAAATCCCCATAGATAAAAGAAAAGGGGGCAACACAACCATTGAGCTTTTGAAAAAGAAACTCACTAACCCGTGTATTGGGGGTCACGTTGCTCTTTCCTTTTAAAGTTTAGGGATTGCACTGCCTTTTGTTTTCCCTCAAGGGTCTTGTTGCCCTCAGTTCTTCCCTTGAATAATATGGCATGCTGCATTTCTCCAGAGGAATAGCAGTGCAGGACTCAAATTCTCCACACGGCCTCCGGTTACTAATTGAGGACTATCCATATGCTGTGGATGGACTAGAGATCTGGTCAGCCATAAAATCATGGGTAGAAGATTATTGCAGCTTCTACTATGCATCGGACGACATGGTGCAGAATGATAGGGAGCTACAATCCTGGTGGAAGGAGCTTCGGGAGAAGGGACACGCTGACAAGAAAAACGAGTCATGGTGGCCTAAAATGCAGACGCTAAAAGAGCTGATAGACTCCTGCACCATCATCATATGGGTGGCATCTGCCCTTCATGCAGCAGTTAACTTTGGGCAGTACCATTATGCTGGCTACATGCCTAATCGCCCGACCATAAGCCGACGGTTCATGCCTGAACCTGGCACGAAAGAGTATGACGAGTTGAGAACCAACCCGGATAAGGTTTTCTTGAGAACTATCACTGCCAGGCTCCAGACCTTGGTTGGGATTGCCCTTATTGAGATATTATCAAGGCATTCATCCGACGAGATCTACCTTGGGCAGAGAGACACCCCTGAGTGGACTGCAGATGCACAAGTACTTGAAGCTTTTGACAAGTTTGGAAAGAAGTTGGGTGAAATAGAGGAAGGAATCGTAAAGATGAACAATGATGGGAAATGGAAAAATAGAGTTGGAGCTGTCAAAGTGCCTTACACTTTGCTTTATCCTACAAGTGAAGATGGGCTGACTGGCAAGGGAATTCCCAACAGTGTGTCTATTTGAAAACTTTACTAAGTCATCTGCATGAGGAGACACAGACATGAAGATCATGAAACACTACAAAATAAAGATAAATCGAGCAAATTGTCTTCCTAACTATGTAATAATTCTTTACACATTTACTTTCACTTGATTTAAGAACATCTAATTATGTTTGAAATGTATTCCATCATTGATACAATGTTCATATATAGTATTTACATTTGTTTCCGCTGTATTTTGAACTTTTCTTGTGAAGGCTTGGGAAGTTTGGTTTGGATTTTGCAACCATTTAAGAAAATTGTTTGGAATTTTATATACTGATACCATTTGATATATATTTGGATAAAAGAAGTTGGTGATGGAACAGTGCCGGGCGTGCCAAAATTGCGCTGTAGGATCCTAGTTAGGTTGCACGTTTAATATCCCGTTGTAAAAATAATCTTATTTGTCTTATATCAATACATTTTGATATCTTTCAACCTTGTTTACTATAAACATTAGAATGGGATGAAAACCCGAGACGATACATGATTATGGTTCATAGTCACACTTATGAGGGTGATCATTAAATATGTCCCAACTTCTTTGCCTAAATTTTCAAGTCAAGGATAATTGAAATTGGGTAATCAATAATCCTGTGGAGACTTACCGACACGATTTCTCAGACATTGGTGTAGAGACACTAATGTGTTGCGCATGGGGGTGCTTGTTTGGAACGGGTCAACTGAATTGGAGTAAAAATATCAAATTAACAGTTTCCTAACACAATAATACAAGATTAGCCATTTAAGTTAAGGTGCTACAGTGATCTTATATTAGATCTCTTGTACTTTGATTGATTTCTTAGTTGTCGAGGTGATTGTAATGGAATATTTTGGTATAAGCCTAGCTATGAATATTGTTAATGAGGAGGCCTCAAAAGATTCATCAACCTACAGACCATGAGTAGGATATCACATATACCTTTTAATATTTCTAGATTAAAAAATCTTTGATCAAGGGCATCACGATGATTAAATTTGGATCTTCTAGGTCAACATTTAATCAAGGAATGGAATAAATGATGCTCAATTATCGAGCCAATAAGAGGTCCTACTTGCATGATATTCATCATCCAAAAGTTCTCCAACTTGACTTAGAGATAGATTTTCATGACACCAACCAATCATGATTAAATAAGTTGTTGGAATTAAGGGGTTAATCCCAAACATAACTAATTAATTTGACGATCATTGTCATCGAAGTCACAGGAGTTATGAGTCCATGATTATCACTAAATTGAATCTACGGGGAGGAGAGCTAATCTTTTAACTTGTCCCCAACTCAATGATACAATTATTTTATTATTAAGTAAAGGGATAATTATATTGTCCTCTCATGAATTTGATATAATTACACATAGACCCTCAATAGTGTGAAATATTTAGAGCTCCCAACGTTTGTTTTTATCTAATAAATAGATCTATTCGTTAGTAAAGATTGACCAAATTTGTTGATATAAACAAAAAAAAGTGGAATGAAAATCTATATTTACCGTTGATAACTTATTACTGACATATTACAAGTTAAATAAATCTTTTTTCCATTAAATTATTCTTATATATCTTCACACGCTAATGTGTGTGGAAAAAACGTATATTTTCACCCTTATAAGGGTAGTTGATCATAAAAGATTTATTTGACATGCAATCGAATAATAAGTCAACTGAGGTATATATAAATTTTCATTCAACTTTTTTGCTAATATATGCAAATTTTATTAATTCTGACTAAGAAAAGAATCTATTTATTAGACAAAAACAAAAATTAAGAATACTAAATGTAATTTTTCAAACCATGGAGGCTCTACGTGTAATAATATCAAACTCGGGAGAAGACAATCCCTTAAACCGATTCATGTCAAGAAATAATTCACTTCATATTGAATTGAATGGTTCTGAAAATTAATTAACTAATGTACTCAAGTAATTTTGGATTCAATTAATTTAATTGAAGTAAATTAATTATGTTAGTTGGATTAGACTGAAAATACCTGATTGGAATAGACAAAACTCAAAACAGAATAATGAAATGAATTGATTTCGATAATTACCAAGATCCAACAGCATCCTATATGAGTGTTGTAGAAATTTCTGAGGAATAACATGCAAAACAAAAGTCACCTAAAATTTAAATTTTCACAAACGGAAAAGTTAAAGTTCAGTTGGTTAGACAAGTGGATTAAGTTGTCAAAGTTTCAGAATGTTAAAGTTGATGATACCAAAGAGATGAAGACTAGAAAAGAATTCTGACACTTGTATTATAATGCAACTTGCAACTTTTAACTCCGATTTGTTCTCTAATATCAAAGGTCAGATTATCTTAAGAGGCATCACCTGCTGCAATTGCCATTAATTCCTCTCCATTCTGTCTCATATCTCATTCTCACTACCTTTTCTTTATCATCTTCTCACTCAGCAACCAATGATACAACTCAATATAAAATCTTGTTCATATGATGACAGTATAAATTTCAGTACAGATTTTATGAACTTTAAAGCTAAGTATTGCATGATCAAATCAATAAAGCTACTGCAAAGCAGAAAATGTTAGGAACACAAGGACCATCAATTTTGCAAGCTTCCGTCAACAAAAGGTCTTGGATGAACAGAACATCGTGTGCAGACAACACCACCAAGTAGCGAATGCTATGCAGCAAGATTTCCCAGTAATATGAATTACCATCCATCATACACTCGTATGCTCCAACACCTGACTGCATTTTTCAACTAAAATATTAAGACCGGAATAAAATTGTACATCCAGAGTGTCTCTAAGAGACATGATCCCAACTCCCAAGCTGATACTTTCCAGGTCTAGCATCCTCTTTGTCAATCAGAATGGAACAGCCACTTGGTTGAATTTTTAAGCATTATATCAACTTGAAAGTGGATGATTGATGACCATGTAACTGTATATGCTAAAGAAGCATATTTTAATCAGGAAATACGACGCCTGATGCAGATCCTACTTCAAAAATTGACAAGTTAGTTCCCTACCTAAACAAGATATACTAACAACCTTTCTATGGACATTGCACCTGCATCATGAGCCATGAGGTGCTACAAACAGATTCCTCTCCATTGCCTCATTTGGTCGATGGGAATAGACACTCTGTGGCTGTAACCACAGGGAGACTGCACCACTAAAATCAATATAAAGAGTAAAGGAAAGTGAATCTTCTTATTTACAGATAATTTTTTCTCCATTTTGTTGGATGTCCTGAATGAAACAGGGCTTTGAAGCATGAGCCTAATCCACTTGCAAGAAGTGTGTCATCGGATCCCTTCAAGAAGCTTTTTCTTTTTCATTTTTTTTTGGGCCCTAACCAAGCAAGAAGCTGAACACATCGCTCAGTGAAATGATGCCTTCCACGCGCTTACTTCCAGCCTCCACTATTACAACTCTTCTGACCCCTGGAATGAGTTATTTGAGAGTCTCTAGAAAAGTGTATATTGTCCCAGAACAAACTGATATTGTTTATTTACTGGAGAATATAATTAAAGCAGATAACAGATAAAAACTGCCTCAGACAACTGGCAACAAGTGGGGAAAGAGGGGGGCACACTCCGCTACCCACACACAACACATCATATGCATGTAGGTTGAGAGATGGTGAGAAATATTTGTAGGAGCTCTTCAAATGCGTCGAAACACCAGTCTGCTGAGAATATCAGCATGTTGAAGTACTGAATTTTCATTCAGGAAAAATCGTGATTATGCTGGTGATTACAAAGACAGACATACACATACCTGTATACATTGTGATGGTACATATGCACACAAATAGAACCACAGCGCTTTTGTGGCAGAAAACTTTGATGCTAAAATCGATGTCAGTAACAAGCAAGCCTACATCCATTCCCAACCCCTCCCCATATGTAGAGTCGTGTAAGTTGTCTTTTCATCATCATATAATCATCACCACTAATATATTAGTTGGCACCAAAAGTCTGTTCACACAATATAACTACGTAATGCATCTCAGTCCTCTGGTAAAACAATTAGATGTTCTTTTGTTATCACAGAAGTGGCTCAAGGATGAACAAGGTGCCCTGGTGGCTGGTGGCAGAAGTTCCTCTGCTCATGACAGTCTAATAAAAAATATCAAGTAAAATGTTGCTCGGTAAAAGAATACTACAGAAATAAATTAGTTGGAAGTTCCTAAGCATGATTTAATGTTAAAAGTTTAAATGCCAAATTAAAAAAGCAAAAGATGAAAAGTAATTACCAGGGATTGACAGCCGCTCCATTACTTTCTGCAAAGGATCAGACCTCAAACACATCTGACACCTTTGTCCATTGAAAAAGCCACGGGGAGAGATTGCATCTTGTCCCAGTTGTAGGGCCTATATAAACAATAAACACCTTAGGTTGTTAGATGGCATACATGATATAGAATAAGATCGTCAAACCAAGGGCCCTTTAACATTAATTCACAACAGATTTCCAAATGCCAGAATCAGAATAAAGATCACATCAACTAAAGTTAGAAAGACCAAAAGCAGACTGCTGTTGAGTTTTCTGGTCAGCAATCTCTTTGGTTAAACTATTTTGTTAAGTGAAACTATAAGAATATAAACTAACACTTATAGATAATAGGTCTGGAAAAGAAAGGAACCTACACAAGGTATTTTAGTTAGTGATTTCAAGAATACTTAACCCATCTATTCCTATATGCATAAACTATCCCCGTCAGATTGCATAGATAGTCACATTCTTCTGAAATAAATACAGTTTAATACTCTCTCTATCCCATTTTCAATTGTCCAGTTTGATTGGACACAGGATTCTGATCAGGTTGAAAAAGTGAAATTTTTTGGTGTGTGTTTACATTCTTCCCTCAAAGAAGTAATTGAGAATTAGTGGTGTCACATCATTATTTTAAGCAAGAAGGTAATTTTTTAGGGGACCATTTTAGGAAAAGGACAAAGTCAAGCCAAGAGCACCATCTATCCTAGAAGAAAATAAGATTGATGAACTTGGGACAGAGGGAGCAATACATTAAACCACAACAGGTATAAGGAAAAGGTTGCATGCATATTTAATGTCCAATATAAATGCTGCTGAATTTAGTCATGATATATAGCAGAGGATAGTATTGATGTTTCATCTGCATACTTGTCCCAGCATCCTCAAGCCTATTATCATGCTGTTTGGTAGAAGCAGAAATCCTGGGAAGAGAGACTTCTTGAAATTATCACTATCCTATCATTTGTCTCCTTTTTTGAAATTCTAGACGAGGTTAAATTAAAGGTTTTTCAAGTCCAAAGAAAGAACCAACTCCATCCATAGAAAAACTAAGTAAATAATTGGGCTTAGATGCAGAAGGCACCATTAATTTCTACTTGCTTTATGCATTCCAGTACTGCAAACAAAGTAATATGTTCTCCTCAGTTCAACTTTTATTACCTCTCTCGGTTCCTTCTATAGGTTCAAGAATTTGATGACGGCCTTCTTTGGATGTAGGCGTCGTTTGTAGTTATACAACTTGGATAAGCATCATCATGAAGACATTCAAAGAAAACAAATCTTCCTAACAAAAACATAAAATTTCCTACCTCCTCTATTTGCTAAAAACTCTGACTTTTCTGTAAGGATAAGAGAATGCAGTAAAAAGTAATCCTTGAGAGTACGTTCTTAGGCTCAAGTTAGAACTAACGGAGCATGACTTCATCTTGTGAGACAAAGAAACTACCTGATGGATACTCAAGTCATCAAGACGAACTTGTGTATATGCTCTGTCTTTTGCCAAAGCAGTAATATCGCTGAAATACAAAATGACAAAGAGACCTTAAGAAAGGTGTAATCAGACTCAAAGTGGAAAAATTCAAATATGCTCTTAATGCAGGGACCAGAAGAAAGAATATAGTATAACCTTCGACAATATACATCCACCAATGAATCATTCTCATCCACTACCGGTATGGAGCTGACATCAGCTGTAACACAAAAGCGTTGGGATTTAGGCGACACTTTTAAACATCAGATTTCATAAACACGAATAAACCCTTAACAATAGAGTATCATTACGGAAGAAAATAACCCAGTTATTTCAGAAATTCAAACTTGCTAGCTTAGTTATAACAAAAATAATCATAAGATGCCATAAATAAGATTGAGTAGATATGTTCAGGATTTCTTGGAAAAGGGAAATCAACCTAAAGCCTTCAAGAAAAGCATCAGATGCAAAAGAAGAAAGTGAGGCTGACAACCAAGTCGTAGTTGACAAAATTAAAACTTTTAACTCCAATTGGAGAACAAATACATAAATGCACCAAGCGGATGAAATAGTACCTTGAATTAACAGTGACAGAGCAGCACCTAATGAGGCATTTGGTCGTAGCATAGCAATAGGTTTTCCATTTGATTCCCCAATTTTTGGAACCCAAGTACCCAAAGGAAATGAAGATATTGGTTGCTGAAGGATAGGCAAAGAACTAGAAGAATGCTTGAAATGCCGGCATATGCCTAGAAATTTTTAGTACATTAGTCAAAAGGTCAAACGATATTTGAGGCTATTTAAAGCAACAAAAATGCATTGCTCACATTTAAGTATTCCAGATAGGGAAGCCAGGTGTAGCAGCTGGGGGTATGAACCATCCTGTGATGAAGAGTGAATGATAGGAACAGTAGACACCTTATTTTGCAGAAGTTTCAAGGCAACATCTTTCAGAGAATCGTATGGCCCAGCCTATATTTTGTGGACATCAATGTGAAGATAATTATGTTAACGTTAAGAAAACAGGTGGAATGGTTCCACGAAAATGCACAAGGCAACACAAAGTATCAGAAACAAATTGGACTTGACTCTCTTCATGCACTGTCCAAAATGCAAGAACCAGATTTTGAAATATAAGATTTCTTTCATAGGAAAAAAAAAACTATGACAATTAAAAACCAGCACATTCCAGAAACCTACTCTATGCTGTCCAGAGGCATCTTTGGAAGAAAGTTTCGTTATGCAGGTAGAGAATAAAAGTAGTGAATGATTTGTGCCAAACTACATCATCATAATGCTTCTCGTATACCCTGTTCATGTTGGTTTAAGATAACCATTCTTTGTTGCAGCCATATAACCTTGTCATACCTTCAGCTACATGGTGAACATTATTCCCAATTTGACACATGAAATGGTCATTCTAGGTAAAAGGAATTCCAGATAATTCCAATTCATGCTTTCCAATTTTTTGGTTTGATTCAGTCAATAAAAATAGCTGAAATGAATGAAATCCTGTTTGTCAAACTAGTACAAATTCTCATAACTTTTATCTACATGCATATATGTATGTGACTGTGTATGCATGCATGCACGTATGGCAAGCAATTGAAATGTCTGTATGACAAGATGGAAACACACAGGAAATCATAGACCAGCTAATTATGTTAAGGAAATTTATAAGTGCCCATAAGTTGCTTACATGGACAAGATGCCTTGAATGTGATCTCAAATTTCCAGCACTATGTCTGTTGAGATGTGCTTTCCCCTCCTTCCAGGCAGATATAGTATGTGTCTCAAGTTCTTCCTCTGTCAAGTTAGATCCATGATTCCCAAGCTGGAGTCCAACATTTAGATATAATACCTTAAGTTCTTCAAGCATGACCACAGCAGGAGGGGAGAAAAACAAAAAGCAAAAAGCAAAACAAACCAAAATAAAGCGAAACAGAAGCATAGCAAGAGCAATACATCATAAGTGGCAATTGGAAAAAGAGAAGAAAATATAACTTCGTAGGCCATGATACAGTTCCCATGGCCAACCTATAACTTCTTCTCAAACTCTTTCTGGTAATAGGAGCAGTGAAAAGAGGACGAAGGCGTGCTATAGAAAACAATGGGGTAAAGAAAGAAAGCTTTTTTTTTTTCCAGTTTCATAAATCATCAAAATCCTTTTTCTTTTTAGTTAAGAATTCTGTCGAGGTTAACAAGCAAAACTGAATGATTGATTGTCTTTCAACTCCCAAAAAAGAGCAGGAAGCGACTGAAAGAAGTATAACCAGAGGAGGTCTCCACCCCCTTCTACCACCTCAACTTCAACTGCCTTGTAGTCTTCCTTCCTTATCGAGCAAGGCATGCATTTTGCATTGCTCCATTTTAAACAGAAATAATTGGCACCTTCTCGCATATTCATAACAAGCATAAACAATCAAGTAAAATCTCTTTATACCCATCTTCAAGCAGTCTGATGAAGCACAGCATGTTAACACGTCTGATTAAAATCTCTAATAAATCCATACTTGAATTCAAAAGAACCAGAAATCAATAAGGAATCCGAGAACGGGCAATTTGTAGCATAACTTTGATTTTTTTCTGAATAAGAAAGCATTCATATTTTACTCCAAAAACGCATAACATCAACACCAAGTAGAAATGTTAGTTTCAGCATGGATCAGACGAAAATAAAGAAAAATTCAATGAGTATAAATAAGCAATCTCGTTAACAAGTTATTGACCATTTCACCCCATTAAAGTTGTCTCCTTAATAACAAACAATCTGAAGAAACAATAGAGTTCGATATACCTCTCTAAGTATTAAAACGAAATCTGATGCACTAAGAATTCCAACAAACTGAGCCTTGCAGAAATCCCACAAAGGAGCAACAGATATTCCCTGCAAACAGCTTTGCTAAATAAGATCATATCTGGGCCTGGTAAGTAGAAGCAAGAATTGGAATAGAACGTAAAATATGCTTTCATGAAATACATGGAAGAGGAATAAATGGCAAGAAAAAGGAAAGAAATAGTCTCAGCAACAAATGAACATGTTTTAAATCTACTAGACATCTCATATGTAAGAGTGTACATGTGTGTCTGTGCACGGGGTAATTTACAACTGTTGCAATAAGTTAGTAGCCGTAAGTTGGGCACACTCGATGGCATGCTAACTCTTTTACTTTATTAAGAAAACATTTATTTAATCATTTCATAACAAGTAAAAATTACCAATAGTTGAACCAAAGAAGATAATTTGATTGCCAAAAAATAATAATGATAATAACAATAATAAATAATTAAATAGAAGAGAAAGTGGAACCAGTTCAACACTGTGAGAAATATGCGTAATAAAGAGGACAATAGTAAAGTGGCTTAGCGAGATATCCTAAAGGTTGTGATTTGAATGACCAAAACTCTGATATCAAAATGAAGTTTATTCGGGCCTTTTCCAAGTCCAAATAGTATGGATGCAAAAGTTTCTTGACCTCTTAAATGGAAGAAGACCAAAAAACAGTACTCCTGACCACAGAGCCAATTCACCAAAACTTCAACACAAAATGTTCATAGTTTCCATCACTGGAGCTGGAACCAAAGTTTTAGGTAACCCACAACTGAAAAGCACCAAACTGGATACACATATCAGCATGTAAAAATCTTATGTCAGCTAATTTGAGTTGTAATGGGCTACCGACCATCCACTAATGGCCTTCATTGGCTTTCTGCCATTGATCAGACTTCTCTACCACTTACATGATGGACCACAGGTTAAGAATAAGAAAAGGAGAAGGATCAAAGACTGATAACGATGTTGTCTTGCTTTTCGTCTACAAGAGATTTTCATCTCCACATTGCCAACTGATAGTTGATGTTCACAATGATCAACACCTTCTTTTCCCTTAGTCTTTAGATAGTCTCAACTATGATAAGATCATTGTAGACATAAGCAGCAAGATTGATGTCTATTAACTATGATTTCCAAGCCTGTCGTTCATTAAAACTTCCAGAAGTTTTCACCACCAGAGCAATCATCAAGATTCACAGCACGACAAAAACATTCTTGTCATTAGAAAGCAGGCTAGGGCATTTAGATCCATCAAAATACGGGCATAACAATGAGGAGCATATCCCCAGGTCCATATATATGTGAACATGTGACAGATGAGTTTCTGTGCACCAGAGTGAGTGTGAATAACTAAAACTAGATATACATGCATTATGGACTTCAGCTCAAATACTTACTACCCTCAGTCTCTTGTTAAGTTCTTGTTCGACTTAGTTGCTCAATTTGCAGAATGCCTACCCCATACCATACATCATTTCTGTCCCAGATTACCCTTCTTAGTAAAGGCAATTAACACATCACTTGATAAAATATGCTCTTCAGGCACCTGAACGTGCTTGGGTCACATATAGACAAATCAAAGAAAACTAGTCCTAGTCGATGAGAGTTCCTCCAGAAACAAGAAAAGAAAAGTACAATTAATTTGTGGTCAATGGGATCAATTATGAATTGGAATCAGCACTCATAATAAACCTCAATCCCATTTAGTCAAGGGTACATGGAATGTAGAACTTCAATTATTTAAGTTTTAAGAAATAGGCAAGGTCAGTACCATGTAGAAACAAAATAGTGCACGAGAATATCAAAATGAGGAGAAAGCACTACGAAATATGCATACTTGCTTTTATCTCAAATTCCTTTAGCCTACTGGCCCTACTCTTATCTCTCTTCGGAAGACAAACCCCAAAGAACTTCAGAATTATAAATGTCCATAAAAATCTGCACAGCGTACATTTCTCTCTTTCACTGTTTCAGGAACATATACCTCCATTCACATGATCTCGAGTCTTATAGACCAAAGTTAGAATACACGTTTGGTATGACATGCAATTTCTTATTAACGAAATAGAAACAGAAGAACTTCCAAAAGAAACTTAAAAGAAAATGGAACTCATACACGAGAAAGCACATTTACCTGTTCATGAAGAATGTGAAATGCTTGTTTGACTGGTAATTTTATATCCAAGGCAATCACCTGTCACAGGAGGTTTAGCTATTAGCTACAAAAGCTTTTCTTTTTTTTTTTTTTTCCTTCCTATTTGTGACAATAAAAACTGAATATAACCAAGAAAAAAAGCAGATTACAAAGGAAGTCTCTTGCCAATCTCTCAGCAAGTCCCCAAGGCCCAACATATTACTGGTTAAAACTCATAATAGAGACAAGTAGATAATGAAACCTTGCCAGACTCAGGAAGCAACTCATACGCAGTATGCGAGGTCAAAAATACAGATACACGATTTCGAGATAACTCTATTTCAGCCTGTGATGTACTTGAAATGGCCTCCTGCAAGGTATCATCTAAACATGTGAGATCTTTGCGGAAATAGAACACGAGCCAGTGATACATGTCACAGTTAGAGTACAATGATGATGCACTCTTCTTCAAACTAATTAAGTAACAATCAGATTCAACAGAGCTATAGTGCGCCTTAAGGACTATTGGTCCATATTCTGTTGAGCTAGGTTATCAAACACAGAAAAGTGAAAGGAAGAGGGGAAAAAAGCAATTGAAAAAGCACACATAAAGGACATGATCCTGAAAAAACAATATAGAACCAGAGACGGCTAAAATCTAAAGAACATAACCTAAAGTAAATATACTAAGCACAAGAGGAAGAATCAAACCGGCAGAAAAGGATCACTGTCTACATCCATGTTAGATCTACCAGCAATCTCGGTGCTGAAAACTGCAGGAATTGTATCAGGTTCCCTGGGCAAGTAAATAGTGTTCACTACTCCATAATTTCCGCTTACAAAAGGTTGATGCTCATCATGCTTCCATTCACCATCAACAAAAAATTTGTACTGTATATAGATAAGGCAAACAAACCACCATAAGGAAATTTTTGGAGTAGGACAGTATATAAAAACAAGCTCTAAAACAAGAAATCCAGCTCACAAATCAAAAGAAAATTTTGATGAATTGCAAATGAGAAGCTTTTTCCAAAGAACAAGGAGGCAACACAGTTGCAAAGTTCAAGATTAAGTTCAACAGTAGATGTTTTCCTAATTTTGACATTCATTTATCTGACTTATAAAATAATATTTCATGATACTTGAGAGGCTCTTTAACAGCACACCTAATCAAGAATGCAAGATATGAGGTACTTTTAATTATTTATATCTAAAACCATACACAGCTTTTTAACATCGCAATTGTCAAACCTCTAAAGGATTCAAATACTTGAAGCAATGTCATAACATTTAAATAAAATTCTTGCTCCATCAACCATCCATGCACCCAATATAACACAATTAAGGGTCTTGACATGAGATCAAAACAACTACAACTTTGCCACTCTTCCAAATACTTTAACAACCTTAATATTAAAGCTTCACAGAATAACTCGAAAAGAAAGGCAATGGCGATGTTGGCTGAGATATGGAAGATAATAACTCTTAGGGACAAAGGAGATAAGAAGAGAATTAGACAGAAAAGAAACAGTAACTTATGTCTTTAAACAAGATGAAAGTTCGCAGATTGACACACGGAAATAGAAAAAGCAGGGAACATCAGAGAGCAAGATGCTTCCCTTGAATAAGTGATGCTAGCAGGTCTTATTTCACCTATCATGTTTTGCAATCTAAGCCCACAGGGATTAACCTGAAAATACCATTCACAATTGAGCTACCATCTCTATGCATGGACTGTTCACAAAGATTTACATAGCCAGGAAAAGGATTGCAGGTAAAAAGTATCAAATGGATTCCACTAATAAGGTTCAAAACAAAAACTAGGTTACAAGCATGAAATATATCCCAGAATGCATCACCATATAGGACTTAGTTCCTTGGATCTACAACTCTTTGCATGAACTTCTCAAACAATTATCAGAAGAACAGATCTTGAAGCCCTTATGCTCTAGTAGATGCATACTTTCAATGGCTTACAACAGTATTCTTAAATATTTTAAGAAAAATTTGCTTCAGTTCCTCAGGTTACCCATTAGCTTGAGCGAATCAAAGCAATGCTAGATAATGAGCATAATAATTATTCTCAGTTATTGCATGAATATGAAAAACATTGAGGGAAAACTAAGATATTGTTTAAGGACTATATAGAAATCCAGAAGGCAGCTATTATCTTTTTCCTATTAATCACTGGCTTTTATGGGATACATCAACCACCAATCTGATAAACTCCAGTGACTTTCCAGCCCTCATTATATGTAATGCCATCTTCCCCCCACAAAAGCAATCAACAAATCCGTCATGCAGCTCAATGTAAAAGAGAATGAAGAAAACAAAGAATTTGCACCTGCCAAAGTCTTAGAACCATCGTATATTGTCAAATAGATTCCTACAGATCCAAATGAAGAATTTAATAGTAGAACATTGCACCTGATCTTTTTCCTTGCTTTTTTTTTCTTTTTCTTTTCTGTGTGTGCATAACCTAGTTGTTTGTTTAAGAGCCATCAAAGGATCAATTTCAAACAACCTTTATAAGAAAATGTAGCTTTCATGATAGCCGGAGTACCATGTTCAGGAGTTACAGTCAATCAGGAAAAATGCCGGGTAGAAAACAGTTTAATCTTCTCAGTAATGAAAAACGTGAAGGGATCAATGAGTTTGTCAAGTCAATGAGGGAAGAATATGGGAATAATTAGATCAATTAGTTCAGACATCATTACACTACAAGTACGAGATGTTATTATGAAATAATATAACATATTTTCTCAATATTTAGCAACCAGAGATACTGAATAAAATCTCAGATAAGATAGCAAAGAAATGCAAAAAGATTTGAGGAAGATAACACAACAAACTTCATTATGCAGATTGTAAACCAGACAGTAAGAGTCATAGAACCAGAGATACTGAATAAAATCTCAGATAAGATAGGAAAGAAATGCAAAAGAATTGAGGAAGATAACACAAACAAGCTTCATTATGCACATTGTAAACCAGACAGTAAGAGTCATAGAGTTCAATGGCTAAGTTTGTCGATTTGTTTCTCTCAAGTTTAAAGTGACTATTCTTCAACATGGACATTACACCACATCACATTACCTGAATATTAACTAAAGAGGGTGCAAGTTTTATAATTTATGTGTTTTGAGGTTCAAACTTTTGTTTTTCTAAACTAAAACATGAAAACTACCTGGTTAATGAAGAAAGGACATGTTTCTTTATATATACAAAACAGCATCAAGGCACAAAAGGAACCATTGAAATGATGTACTATTTGAACTGACACGTCATTTATTTAAAAGAAAATTTACAATACTGCATAAGCATCCAAATATCCTGCTCCATATGAGTATAAATGATCCTATAGCTTTTTACAAGAAGATTGGACAGAACTCCTAAGAGATAAGACGCAAATGTGAGGTAACAAATGCAGTCACGTGAAGTATTGACCTGGTGATACCCGGGAGTCAGGTTGTAGATAACCTGAAACACAGTGGGGCAGCCCTCCATGGGCGACATTGGTATGTGGTCTTGCCATCTGGAATGTCCAGAATCATAATCATAATCTTATACAAGGAACTAATGGAAAATGCGCAAACATTGAAACCAAATTCTAATCTAACAAATTAATGAGCATAATTCACCTGGTAAAAGTGCCACTAAGCAACACCCTTCTTCCTCCATATGGCCACACAAATCGAGTAGGAACCATTACTGTCCCAAGCTTATTTGTCCCACTCTCAGTACCGCCAAACATATCTCCTTAGAATTGTAACTTAATAGTTTAAATTATTTATTTTGCTATTCAGAAACACCCAAAACCAATCTACAAGCCTGCTCTAAGACCAGCTAAATAATCAAATCTTTCAATGCATGTCCGGATATCCTGTTTGCATTGGGCGAAAATCTGTTACAGGTATAAGCCGAGAAAACAGCAATACTTGGGATCCTCCACAAAAGCAGCAGAGGACCCCCTTCTACAATTCATTCATGAACAACCAAAAGCACGAAATTGCCAAGCACTACAAACGCAAAACCCTGTAAATCTAACCCCCAATGCAACAATTTTAAGATGACCAACCGAAATCCGGAGCAATACTAATAATCAGCTGCTGGCGACAAAAATGGAAGCAGTTCAAATCCCACGGATTATCAACGGAATGCAATTTAAGCACCGATCTGGGGTAAAACTGCAGCTGAATAATCGATTTCAACCGTAGAAAACCCTAAAAAAGGAATCTTTACTAAATCTTTTGTCTAGGCTGTGCAAAACTGGAATCAAATTTGATGTCAAAGGAATTCAGATACGAAAAAGGGGGAGCGCGAGAAAGAGAAAGGGAATCCTAAAATTAGAGGAGATATAGAGAATTTGCTACAAATGGAGTAGAGGGGGATTTCTTGCAGCTCTGAGCAATTTCATGAGATTAGAATTGAGAGAGAGGGGGGGAGAGAGAGAGAGAGAGAGAGGAGAATCATTCATTTATTCATTCATTCATTCATGGGAAAAAAGGAGGCTTTTGTCATGTAAAAAACGCCAAATTGTAAGGTGAAAAGAGTCCTTAATTTCGATTTGGCCCTCCACCCTCCCACAATTGCCAAATAAGCACACTCTTTGGATTTTCTTGTTTTTTTCCTTTTTTTTTTTTTTTGTTTTGGAAGAATGCATGAATCCCTCTATATAACTTAAAAAATTATAATTAATAAAAACCCCTAAATTATTAATATATCCTAAAGACACGTCTGGATTGATGAATTTAAAACTCCGAATTCTAAGTCTTAATTAATAAATCTTTGAGTTTATTTGAATAATTTTTAAATTCAAATACTTCAATCTTAAATTTGAACTATATAAGAAATTATTGAGACAATAACGGGATAAATCATAAAATATGAAAAAAATAGTAAAAAGATTGTTAAATATTGATTTGTATTCAATTTAGAATGAAGAATATAATTTTCAAGTAATACTTTGAAAACAAGCACTTATCTTTGTCAAATTTCATAGTAGATTCAGACATACATTTATACAAGTTGCATGTCTACTTATGAATGGAGGAGAATATAGGGATGTTTGGCTAATTTTGTTGGTAGGAAAATGTATCAACTTTTTTGGATTTATACATAAGTATTATTTTAGTTGAGTATTTAGATAAATTATGGTGCTAATATTTAATGTGTTTCACATGTAAAGACTTCATTTTGGTTGAGTCGAGCGAGAAATTAGTTGCAAGGGGCGTTTGCTTTTCTGTCTATTCATATTCATCTGAATTGCATTCTCTTGGAGATTTTTGTTTTGTCAAACAAACCAATCCCATCCCATTTCAACACTGCTTTTCGTAAATTAATCCTATGATGGAATAATGTACGTCGCACACTCCTCCCATGGAAGAAAGAATGGCAAATCAATAACTATTTGACCAATTGGACATCTGATGTTCACTGCTTCTCTTTTTTTAAGCTAATTGTCACAAAAGTCAACAGCAAGTAGCCCAATAATCCATTCATGCAAACATAAGTTACCTCCATCATTTCAATACTTATTCCAAATTTTATCACACTTTGATTTATCCACCGGGCAATCACATCATTCAAAGTAAATGTGCCGTTAATTAACTATCTCATGCAATATAGGTGGTGGTCTTAAAATTTTTGTTAAATATTTTTGGAAGTGGACGCGTAACCTTTGTGATGAAGATGAATGAATTGTATTTGCTAGGTGATTGATGTAAACTTTAAAAACAATAATAACTGGTATACTTATTACAATAAGGCTTATATAATGATGTGATTCGGACAAAAAAATACTCAAAATTATGTTGATAATTCTAGTTTAGTGAGTGCTTTCTTTCACGTTGAATTGTTAAGACTTAGAAGCAATTCTACTTTGTCTTTATGGGCCGAGAAGAATGTATATTATTAGAATTGGCCGAAATCAGTGGGGTCGACTCAAATCTATTATGTTTTTATTTGGATAAATTAAACGATCTAAATCATGGTGTTTTTTTAAATACATTTTTCCACCTTAGTTACTTCTTATTTTAAACACTTTGTCATTGAAATCACTTTTTCGTAGAAAAATCCACCCAATATACATGAGATTAAACACTTTGTCATTCAAATGACTTTTCCGTAGAAAAATCCACTGGAAAATGATCGCATACACGACACATGCTTTTTTCTTAATGAATAAAATATCAATCCAGGATCCTTGACCTACTGTAGCTAGGGTTGACATTTTCTTGAGCATTCTAGATTGACATTTTTGTTTTTAAAAAATAGCATGAGCTACGTATGTAATTACTTTCAGGTGAAAATTTCCACCGAAAAGTGACGTGAGGATTCAATGTATAATCCTGTGTATTTTGACTAGGAAATTATGACGAAAAATAATTTCGGTGAAAAGGTGTAAAACATCATAGTTCGTGTAATTAACCCAAATAAATATGATAGAATCATTTAAACTGAAGAAAAAACTCAACCTACCACTATAGTAACTAGCTACAAGAGAATAACCTTCTATTGCATCATTATCATTGCAAATACTGATTGGATTTGTCAAAAAATGATATATCATTTGAGACATCCAAATTGTTTAGTATCATTTTTGACTTGATACATATTCAAGATGAGTGTATATAATGAAGTAAAACGGTTGACCACCCTCTATAAGTACATAAACATTTTGAGCATATAAGAACAATTTCTTGATCTCAAAATTATAAGGAATTATATAGTAGAAATTACGTGTTAGACAGCAGCCAATATTCGTTTTCCCCTACTTCAACCAATTGTATACAATATCATCAAACTTCTTCAACTTAAACTTGCTTAAATTCGAAATAAACAATCTCCCACTCATACTCTTCTTTATTGGTTGTTTTATTCTTACAAAGAGAAACTATACTGCAAAGCAGTGTAATCCTCGTGATTATGACTAGTAAAATGTAATAACAATAATATAAATATATAGACTGATACGGATCAGTTTTAATTCTTTCACATCTAAAATAGTATTTTTCATACTTCAAAATCATCACAAGTAAGGCATTTAAACGTAATTTTACTAATTAGTTTGTACAGTTGTGCCAAAATCAGATGCAGCAAATAGCTAAAACTGATAATCTAAGTAAGAATAACTCGAATGTTGAATGCATTATAAGTTTAGTCAATCAGGGGACTAAGTGTGATAAAATCGTTGCAATATGCAATATCATCATACACCACAACCAATTACAAACTTATATGATCGCTCAATCGTTCCCAAAAATTATTAATGTCTATACTTCCACTCAGACTATAATCCTTTTTGCTAGCACACAAAGTCATAATGAAGAATCACATCCTCAAAAACTATATAGCATGAATCACCTCCTCAACCTACACAGCTCAGTTTCAACATGTATATGTTTGTCCTTCTCAATCTAAGAAACTAAATACGTTCTTATTTGCGCCCAAAAGGCAACAGATCATGAGATGTATATAATTTTGACGAGTCTCAAACCTGGGAATCAGTATGCAGTAAAGTTTAGGATGAATCATCGACTCTTTCGGTAGGTGGTGTTCCGGCAAGCCACCCCCAAACGCCACCTGAGCTCTGCCTTTGTTTTGCATTTAATGCTGCTTGTTCTGAAGCAGCCTTTTGCCTCTGGAGGATATCGAGTTCCTTCTGCAAGGTCTCCATTGTTTGTAGCTTCTGTCTTAGCTCAGCAACATCTACCTGTAACCGAAGCAATGTGAATTAGCGAACAAATTTTTGGCGCAACAAAATTAAAGGAACAGGTCATTTTGAAGCTTTGTTGCAGAAGAAACTAATTAATATCTAGCATATTTTAGGTCTGTAGATGAAGTTTGTTTCTGTACATCCTTCATATGTCAGAACATGCCCTTTTCAAGACTGTATGAAGCTTGGTTCACTTAGGACGTGAATGTCAAAGATTACAATTAATGAATGATATTTGAGGACATGAACAACTGCAACACAAATATAAGAACATAAGAAGGTTAAATAAGCTCCGTAGGGGACTATCTCAAATGATTTTATCTCCTAAACTGTCATAAAATAGTTCCAGACAAAACTAAGTATAAACACTTGAGCGCAGGTTAGAAAGAAAAGGTAAAGAAAGTATGGCAAACCACCATAACATGGGAGTTACCCTCTTCACCTTCCATGACATGTTCTGACAACAGAATTTGAGAAGAATAAAATTGGCGTCTGAATTACAAATAATGGAATAGCAAAATCATAACAGGGGGTAGTCAAATATGGATTGAAAGAGCCAAAATGTAACCATGGCATTAACTTTTTCTTTTAATACAAACATTTATCTGATCAACAATATGCCTTAGTGTCAGCATTAATTACTGATATGATACAGACCTCAAGTTTAAAACATCTGGATTGTTCAGCAGCAAGCTGACCTCGCACAGATTGGAGCTCCTGCAAAATCAAGCTCGTTTCCTCAATAACAGAATTAATTATGATCAACATTAAAGGTTAAAGTAAATCTATCTTTACATGTGGCAAGAGCCAACATTTCCACATTGAAAAGTCTGTAAAGTGTTGTTCTCGGTTGTGCAGATAAAATCTAAAGTGAATTCACATCCAATTTGTAATTGCATGATTGTCACTCTTTGCCTACGCCTACACATGGTTGTAAATTGCTATTTATTAGTGAATTAGCAAGGCGATGTTAAAATTCCTGTAAACTTGCAATCCCAGTGTCCCAGTGATTCAATGTCCATGTTGCACAACTTTTCTGAAGAAGAATCATAGCTCTTGAAATCAGCTTTTTTGCCTCTCACATCCCCATCTTGCAGAGTGCAGACAATAGTTTTGAACAATTTTCATGTCTCTTCTCTATCAGAGTAGAAGAAAAAGTACTAAAAGGATCTGAAAGAGAGAAAATTGATTAAAGGAGAATGTAGAGAAAAGGATTCTTATTTCACTCAAGCCATGCCAGGGCTTCATTTCCTTTATCACTATTATCCATTATCATGAAGCTCCTCCAGGAAAGGACAATTTTATATTCTTAAGCTTCAAAACCAATCTGACCATTTTGCTAAATCCATTGCCAACGATATCCACTGACAAAAAAACATGTGCACTTGTTCTTTCCTTTGTGGGGGTGAAACTGCAGGCTATAGGAAGGCTGAACTTTTAAAATTGCATCTTTTTAAGTTCTTTTTCTTTTCCATTATCTTTCTTTTCCCCCTTTCTTTTGGGTAGTGGGGGGAAAAGAAAATCATATTTTTGAAGAAATGAAATTTTTCAGGAAAGAAGCATCTTTGAAACTACAGCAAATGTAATTTACATTGATAACAGTTGTAATTTTTGCATGAAAATTGGAATATCCTTGAAATTGATTCCTACATAACTAAAAAAAAGCAGCTTCCCACCCACAAAAATGCCTACTTGTCCCAACCCAATCTCAGACATAAATGCTATTTAACCGATTGGCAAAGAACTTTCTAAGATTTTATTGTTGTTCATTGACTTTCTCTACGTGGAGTTCGGATCAATTCCCAGTTTAATCAATAAAAGGCTAACTCGGGTTAATCCCGTTGTGGTTAACCCAAGTAAACCTAACCGCTACGGAATGTTCTTTGTGCCAAAGCTTGTTGGGACATTCTCATTCACGTAGGTTAACTGTGAGTCCATGATTAGCAAGAGATTGGGCGTTGAAGCCATTGAAGTTGCTCTTATTTATCAGTTGCTCACCTCTCTCATTTTTAGTAAATTTTGTTATTCTATTATTTGCTCAATCTCTTTATGTCAGTAAATTCGTTTTTCTTGCTGAGTAGGAATGGCGACCCTCTAATGTGATTTTATTTTGTACTGATGTTGCTCCAATAAAAATTCTCTGTGCCATTATTACTTGTTCGGCCTTTAGAAGAAATTCAGAAAGAATTATATGTGCACAAGGGTAAACTACAAGAACTCTCACAACTGTCTCACACTCCAACCCCCCATACAAAATAACCCTCACAATTCTGGCTCTGCCCCTAGCCACGTGTAGAATTAATCTTGTTCCAAACTGTGATCCAGCTGGTTTATTTCCGGAAACTAATGTAAGCATGACTCTAAATACGTGCTCATACAATAACCACATCCAATGACTTCAACGTAACTTATCTGACTAAATCCCTGCTATAGAACTCGTATAATGATTAGATCTGAGGGGGAACCACTACTTTACATGAGGTGAAATTCAGAAAGTCCGTTCATCCAATTAAGAAGGTGTTTATAAGCTTTTCAAATCATTTTATATGATGTTTGAAAGCTTATAAGATGTTAAAAAGTGTTTGGTAAAATTTTTATAGAATAAGCTTATAAGTTCCAAAAATAAAATGTTAGGAGCTTATGAATTCATTTAAGAAAAGTAAGGAATTCCCAACTCATTTTTAAGATTTTAACAACCTCCTTCAATTTCGATCATATCAATTACAACATCGTCATTGCTAATATCTTATGCGCTCCACATTGTTACGTTATCAACATTTAAGAGCTTACTTTTACAGTAACATCTAAGATCTTATAACTTCTAAAATCATCCTAATGTATCAACATATAAAATGTTTTACTAAGCTTAGCCAAACATCCTCTAAAGTGATTGTATTCTTGTTTGTGAAAGGACTATATTGGCTTCTTAAGGATAAAATAACTGCTACACCACTTAAAACTAAATAAATGAAATTGCACAAAGAGATTACCTTATACAGGTCTGAGTTCCGAGTTTCAGCTTCTGTCAACTCTTGCCTCAGCTGGTATGTTTGCATTTTCTCCTTAGTGAGAGATGATTCTAGTTCTTCCTTTTCTGTCTTAAGGATTGTTACACGATGCTCATTTGTCTCTTCAACCTTTGTAATCTGTGCAAAATAAGTTAGAAACTTTCAGAGATGGGTATTACTGCAACCAGAGGTATATGTCTAAGTTTAAGCATCCACAATATCAGCCAATCTCGGGGAGAAATCAATTAGGAAAAGGTAATAGTCTTAGCAATACTAAGTGTTGGAAGACAAACAATCTGCAAGTATACATGTAAGATTATATACAGGACAAAGAAGCAATCTTAAGAGAGGTACCGAGATCAGCCGAACAAACCTCTTACTACATTACACACTGAAATGCACACACAAAAGTTATTCTAAGAAAGTAATAAAATTAACTCACATCTAACAAAAAGAAGAAAAAAAAATGTGTCCAACTCATCAGGAATTTATAATCATAATTCATAACCACTAACCAGAAAAAGAAACATTAATTTCAACCATCTGTTTCAGCATCAAAAGCTGAGTCCTTTTTATTCAGTAAATCAAACTTTAAGACAAAAGATATTTAGTTCCAAACATCAAAAGCTTTCGTAGGCATAATAGAACTTAGATATTCATTCTAAAAGATTCACCATTTTCACTGTATACTCTTCATTTTAAATATATATTCACTGTGCTCGTAGAAAGTGAAATTTTTTATGAGTAGTCGTACTGCAAATTGTCAAAATATTTCGTGTGAAAGTTCATGCACTCAAACGAAGGAAAATGACCAAACAACTTTCTCCAACAATTCGGACTTTATGTATAATAGTGTCTTGAGTGATTGAATTTTTTCATACATTGTTTATGTATTACAAGAAAAAGATACTAATCATCCATGATTGAAATATATGTTCAACAGTCTTTGTTCTATTTGAAAGTTACATGTTGCATACTATTCATGCAACCTACATAATTACCAGGATTATGAGCATTAGTGAAAACCCTGGCAACTAATACTTGAGAACAACTTTTTAACAAGCCTCACCTTTGGTTCTGAATCAATATTATCCATAACAATTTCCCTTATTCTTCCTTCTTGGCCCGTCTCGAACTCCGATTCAACATCTCTCGTCGGGTTTGTAACATTTTGGACAGCTGATACACTATCAGGCACTGGTGTCTCCATCATCTTTGATTGTAAAGTTGACTTATGACTTGGTTTTAGTACATTGACCTAATGGTAGTGAGACAAGCAACATTAAGGAATTGAATATATAACTTTTTCTAGAGGCAAGAAGGATAAAAACAGAAGAAGCTATCCAGACCTCATTGTTGTATCTCCCATTATATCCTCCAAATGCAACCAGGATGTCTTCCCCGTTGTAGGAACTCAGGACCAAACTTGAACCCTACATACAGAGGTAGATCTAGTTTACATGTTATTATGGACTAGCAGTTGAAATAACCATAAAAAAGTAGAATCCTCTCTTGTATTTACATACAACACGGTCATGCCCAATTTGTTGATCCTAAAGTTCATTCCACATAAACTAACCCAGATCATCAAACATAGTAACAGTTGTCCTATATCACATTTAGATAATTGTACACATTACCGCTAATATAATATTGAGCAATATCAGACCTCCAATAAGTACATCCTCCAACTTACTACGACAGCTTTTATGGTTCAACTACTTTATCTTGCATAATGCACATGAAGCACTAATACTCCTTTCTAAATATGTCATTGTTTCAATAATCTAATTGTACAAGTTCATTAGACTAAGAAAAATGTATACAATGCAGCATAAGTCAGAGCATTTCTCTGTTTTCAGCAATTAAGAATACCTCACTAGCAAGGGGAACACGCCCTTGAACAGTAGTTACAACTGACCAGACCAACGTGGACATGTTGAGTACAACTGTCTCAGAGACTCCTGCATGTGTAAATAGGTAATTTGTAAAGTACCACCGACAAGGAGGAATTTTAAGGAAAAACGAAAAGAAGTAAAACAAATTGATAGATGATCAGATATTACAATCATTTTCCCAAATTACCCAGGTTAATTGGCTCATTGACAGAAGCAACATGTATTAATGAGACTTGACAGACAATGCACATTCAAACAGAAAACAGAAAATAAAGCAAAATAAAGGACAGAACTTTGAACTAAATGGATATCATGAGAGGGTGTGCATCAAGACATCAGAGAGTCATAATCTTCCTGAAGAATACCAGTGAAAATAGAATTTCAAGACAAATTTAACATCTCAATAACAAGATAGTATGTCAAGCATGACAAGGAATTTTATCATTCTGGAGAATAGCTGCAGAAGATAAATGATAGATTATATAATGAGAACCCAAACGAGAGGAAAAGTTAGAAATCTTTACGGAACAAAAGATTAAATTTAATGATTCTTGGACTAAAAAGTCTCACAGGTACGAAATGGTAATGAACCAAATCATGTTTGTCTCCGCTAAGCCAGTGGAGTAAGCAGGATAAAGCTTACTCAAGTTAATTGGACACAGCGAGGCTCAAACATAATAACTGTACTCTTCCTTTCTTGTGTGTCCATCTTGAACATATACCGTTCCGACTATAAAGTTTTGCCAATGAACCATTACCCTATTTCCTTTGCAAACTCATTGTATAAAGCAATCTGTAAAGTTTGATGCTAGCAAGTTTATATCATTTCAAAAGCAAAGGAAATCATACAAGGAAAATCATGCTGTTCAGTTAGTCTGGAAATAACTCTCCATAGTTATCTTGCAGTTAGAGTTGAATTGGAGAACCCCAAAAATGTCAATATGATTGGATGAATATGAGAACCATTTTCAATTGAAGAATTCAAAGACCACCAATAAAACGATATATCTCATGATGAATATATGGCCTTCGACGGTCTCCATGTAACAGATGAAAACCTTGGTCCCCCATGAAATGTAATATTACGAGCATACCAAAGCACACACAAACATTGTATGGCAACTGCATATAATTTGAGAAGTTTGAAAATAAACATGCAGTCTTCAATGTCAATGGCTAATAAGGTATCAAATATATACCACTTTTATTGTTGCCTCCACCAACAATAAACCAATTCTCTCCAACTGTAACACCACAATGGCCGGCACGAGGACTAGGTATCTCACCCTGCTGTATTGGTCTTGACCATTCCATCTATTGAATCATATTTGATACAAGATAAAAGCAAAACAGAAACACATGATTTTCAAAATCGGTGTGAAATAAGACTTCGAAAACTAAAAGAGTCACATATGTCATTCATCTCACAGTTTGAAGATCAAGAACATGCAGATCATTAAAGCAAGTGGCATGTGAACCACCACCAAAGATAAGGAGGTAGCGATCTGCATGTACAGCAGCAGCATGATCAGATCTTGGGGAAGGCCGCACGCCCCTACAAAATTGGTACCACTTAGAAGCAAATATATGCATAACTTATCAAAAAGACATACCGACCACATGAGAACTATAGATGAGAACTATAGCACAAAGATGCTAATCTGTATTGATAACAATGCTCTTTTCTGAGACAGAATAGAAGTAAATGCATGGTGCATATGAAAATGGAAAACCACTAATCTATTCCTACCAAGAAACTATGATTCCTCATTCTCAGGTTGGACAGCTAGATGCCAAAGAAGAGATGAACAGTATTTTCTATAATATCAGTGTGTTGGTGGTTTAGCAAGTGCATCATCATCCCAGCATCATCTCAAATTAGCACAAAAGTCTGATGTGGAAATACTTTAATTCCTAAATTTAGAAAGCAAGAACCATACACTGTGTCCATTTCATCCCAGGTCATGGTTTCCAAGTCCAGAATATGCAGGTCATTCAAAAGAGATCTCTTTGCATCCTGTCCGCCAAATATGACCAGAGTTGTTCCCACCAGGGTCACAGACTGCCCTCCTCGAGAGACCTAGAGGGCAAAGAAACATGAGGATAATTCTAAGTAAACCACTGCAAGTTTATTGCCTTGCAATAATTTCCTATAAATTAGAATATCAGGAGAATGTAGCTACCGATTGACCTTACTGTTCAAATTTCAGCCTTAGAGAAAATATGTAAACATAAATAGCTTCCAATATAGAAAGCTGATAAATATAAAAAAGACATGAACTCACAAGCAATGTACCAAAACAGAAGCAGTGACTTGGAAAAACATAGATAACACATTAATTAAGATATGAAGATTTTAACATAAAGGATATGTACCGGAGGTTGTCCATAAGTCTTCAAGGTCGACCATGTACAAGTTTGCAGGTCAAACACCTTTACTGTCATTAAAGCATAAACTGCGGTCAGAAGTCAGGCAATAACTCCTAAAGGTAGTAGTAATTCATTAAAACCTTCGTTAACTCGACATGTCAGGCAGAACCTTGTTCTAAACAAAGAGGCAAGCACAAACAGAATTCCGCAAAGACCATATTTAGGTAAATTCAATTGTAAAATTCAGTATAAGTGACTTATAAGGATATGGCAAAAACTTGACAGCATGAGCACTTTCACAACGAAATTCAAATTTAACTCAAATTTCTTATGTGAACAAAAGTATCTCTCAGATGAAAGACCATGGAGAATCATTATCAATACGTTTCTTCACAGTTCTCTTGCATCTGTACCAATTCAGAATAAATTTCTGAAAAATACCCCAAACAAGTAGGAGTTTATGAACCACTAGTATGAAATTTGAACACAACCTAACCTTGTAAAGTTTCAGAAGGATCCTTCGTATGTCCTGCTACTGAAAGAAGCTTATTTCCATCCCATGGTATCTAGAAAGATGCAAATGTAAGCATTATAATACGTAACTTAAATTAGAAATAGTATGAAACTATTTTTAACACCCAATTGTATAATTAAAGTGGGCATAGTTATCAGGAAAAAACATTTATGACAGGTAAATCATTAATCTCAGACTAACCAAGGTATGACCAGCACAGGGAGTCGTTGTGCCATCATTCACTCCTCGAACTTCAACTTTTGACCATGTCCAACTTCTCATATTCAGAACCTAATCCCAGGAGAAGGAACAATTACATTACTCATGTCTACAGCAACCTCAAAGAGAAGAGAGATGAAACAGAACAATTTAAATATCATACTTGATAAAAGCAGCTAATAACAAAGAAATGCAAAGAGAGTGAAAAAAAAATAGAACACAAGACCTCAGAAACCCAATTCTAAAGTAATTAACATCCAGTTTTGTTGCTGAAATGACACTCAAACAATTACTTTGTTTGCTGTGTACCAAAACTAGAGATGCAGCCAATATAACAAGGTTACTTTTTTGGGTAAGAACACATTTGATCTGCCACATGGTAGGAGCCTGTGCAATACGACATATACTCATAAAAATACTTAATTCCAATACCTGCAGATCATTTAGGTAACGCCCATTGTGGTTTCCACCGAATATGTACATCTTATCATCTATAACTGCTGCTCCATGCTGTTAATGTAATCAAGCTATGTTCAGAACTAAAAAGAACCAATATACAGTAGGAACATTTAAAAAGAGAAAAGAAAAATAAGTACTAGGAGGAAAGGCTAACACCTCATATCGGGCTTTGGGACGTGTGCCAGATACTGGAGGTGAAACCCACTGGTCATATACATTAACTACTCCAAGGCCTTCAGATACGACATCTTTATCCTGAGTTTCTGATAGGTTACCATTTTCAATAGGAACGCTCTTTGTCTCAGGCAAAATATTTCCATTCTCAGAGACCGCCACAACTTCCGGATTATGCTGAGCCAGCGAAAAGCAAAAATGAAAAGAAAGAAAATTCAGATTAAGAAAGAAGCCAGGACAGTGCAGATAAAACAAAGACAAGGTATAACTGTTTGATTCACGTAGTTGAACATAGCAAGCATTTAATTCTGTCTCTTTTTCCTTTGCAAGCTGACAAATGAATCGGCTGAATAAAGATTGCAAAGAAGCACCCAAATGAATTAAAGAACAGAATAGCACAAAGCATGTTAACGAGTAAAAATCACTGGCCACACCATGAAGCACTAGCAGAAGTCAGTGAAACATGTGTAGGAAAATACAACTCAGAAGCACAAACTCTTAAGTCTTGACAATGTTGTTAAAGCAGGAATTGATCAAGACATAAATTGAACAAGCACCAGTTAACACCACAAGCAAACTTAAATGAAAAGAGCAGTGACCAGCAAAGATATAGTAGAAACCACATCACGTGACTTCTGTTTGTCTTAAGAGGAAAATTATCCCATTTTTACTCGCGGAGATCAACAGGGTGTAACAAAGGCAGTTTCTGAAGGCATGCTAAGCGCAACAATGAAGATGTTCAGTTTTCTATAAGTTAAATGCACTTGGAATGTATCTGAAAATTTACAATATGATCCCCGAGTGGAATTAATCAAGATCTCATAATCCTACATTACTCACCAGAGTACAGCAGCACTTAACTGAGACCCCTAGCTATAAGTTTCAAACTTTTGACCACCAACCAGTTTTAAATCACTATTCCAAAGCATATACGTAATAGAAGAAGAAATGTAGAAATATCACCATCATAGTTTCTATGTTTATGATTGCTTTGTTTCCACTTGAGAGTGTTTCCTGGTTAACTGAATTGTTCCCATAGCTAACCCACTCATAATGACAAAGAATATATTCTACTCAAACTTCACTCCCATGACTTCAACTCCAATCCAAAATGATCTTTTGTTATACGCATATGTACCTTAGCCCTAAGTACGTTGCCATAAACAACTAATTAAACGCCTCCACATATATTAAATTCATTAGACCAATGTCAATGGTAAATGTGCAAGTCTCGTACTTGCCATCCATATTTAACTCCTCAATGCAACTCTTAATTCGACAAGAAATTTCCATTTCTAAGAATTTAGGGAACACGGTTCAAGTACCAAAATTATTTTTTAAGCAGCATGTTTGTTTAGTGGACACTGCCGAGGCCAAGGCCAGAAACATTTGGCAGTGTGAATACCGCAAAATCGCAAACTAGAGCTCATAGTACGCAATCCATACACAATAAGTCGCAGAAGCACCAACCTCACTCAAAAGTGACAAGTTCATGTTGTCCCACAAATACAAATGTTGAAAAAGATTACTAATTTTTTTATGATTTTATGATTTAGGAATTAAAGCAATGAAAACCTGAAGCTGTCAGTTACGAGGGCTGTTAACCAAGAGCACTTAGGAGGCAGTTCATGGAAACTTGTCTGGGAAGTTCAGAAAAGGTCAACTACAATGAGACATCATAACTTAACCCCTTCTGTTAATGGATAACACCAATCATATAAGATGTGCTTCTATGTGGATGAAAAATACATCAGAAGGCCAAATTCTTTTTAAAGTACAACATGCTGGAAAAGAACTTTGTTTGACTAAAAAGTCAAAAGTCCACTAAGGTGGAGCAAAGAGCACGCAAATATGCTATTAACTGATAATCAAATTTCTGTGTGGCAGAATTGTAAGTCAAAAGACACAAATTTACATTGACTGCAATGAGATTGACTCTCGTGTTGCTGCTACCTGCTCCTTTCTTGGACATTCTCTTGCTTACTCAAGTGTCATATAGAAACGAACCAACCTGTGAGAAGGAAGAGAGCTTCTTGGAATCTCTACCATCTCTTGTTCATGGATGTTTTGGATGTGATCTTGCTGAGGAGTGAGGGCGCAAGATTTAAGAGTCTAATCACAGAGACCGCATACTGCCCTTTGAGCCTACTCAGCCTAGAGAAGGTTCTAAACCTAGACTTCACAGTGAATACATCATTCTGTGATCTTATGGCGGTGAATGTCAGTAAGTTCAGTAACTGAAGCAATGAATCGAGGCTTAAAAAGTCTGTGACTGACATGCTTAGGCAACTCACAAGACTATGTGGAAGTGGCCACCTCTTGGAAAAGATTACCTATATTCTGATATATTCACAAGACAAGATGAATCAAGGAATCAAGCGCCAAGGTGCTTTGTGTCAACAATTTCCACCAAGGATGAGGTAACCTTTGTTATCCTTAAGGAAAAGATAAGATATCTCTCTCTACCCACAAGCCTTGGATGTTGGTCTACAAGCAGGATCCTTAATTAGGTCTCGAGAGGACGCTCATTAAATCTAGTTGGGTTTACACGTAATTCTGAATCAATAAATAAATCTCTAGAATAAATTCATGTGCTTGTCTAAAGCAAATTCTGTACATGCATCACTAGGTTATTTCCATCTTTTTGATATGCCTAATGAGGGTTTTCAAGAATTAATATTTGCACCTCAGTCTGGGGAACCAGATCACATCACCTAAAAAAATTGTAATAAATTAATCACATCATAGTAAATAGAATCCACCAAAAACAAAAGCCAGAAAATTAAGCAGAACATTGCCAAAGAGCACTGTGTAACAGCAGATTTTTTGGGAAATTCACAGCTCTCTTATACCTGTATTACTATGATTTTGTCACAACAAATCACAAAAAAAGATGCTTCTACACATGCTTCTTATAATGTTTCTGGCAATGAATCTAATAAGACAAGTGAAGATTGGCCATCCATATGATGATTTTTAAGAAAAGAACAATCTAGAGCTTACATGGGTAAAGTGGTCAGAAATTCATTAATTGCAAACTTACATTCATTTCTAAATGTACAACTGGCTCTGCGATGTGGTTTGATGCTCTTGAATACCATCCTGGATCTTCCTCCTGTTTGGGCAAGGCTAGGTATAATAATGTTCATGTTTTTACAGTTACATTACAAGTTCTTTGACAATAACTAACCTCCAAAATTTTAACAAAGAGACGCATTGCCTCTGTGGAAGCCATGTTTCCAAGTCCATTCCAGCTTCAAGACAAATAAATAAAACCAAAGTAAGATTTTGGAGCAGATTGAGGAAAAAGACTAGACATATACATCTTCTACAAACATCACTATATAACTGATCTGACATGAAACTCTGATACAAGCCACTTCATCAGAAGCTAGGTCTATATTTGCTGAGATGCAGTGAACTGAATATGAGAGCAAGAAACCCGATTCGGACATAAAACCAAAGAAGCATAGTCACAGAACAGCGTAACTTATTTTATCTACAATAGTTTTATCAATTCATGGTGTGGAATAAATGCACCTTCCAGCTCGATGTTTCCACTATGTATTATCCACACAACTCAGAACAATCCATATCTAAAATGAACATGACCTTCCAACACATTAATAAGAATGGAACAACTTATCATATTACTTTTCAGTTACAGTATATTCTTTTTCCTTTTAACTTGAAGCATCAACATTAACCTTTTATTTCTTGGGAAACAATTCCAGTTTAATATTTCAATGCAGTGAGGGGAAAAAGAGAAATGAAGCAGTGAGAGATACACTGGTGTAACTGGTCATTAAACTGGCCTCGGTGACCAGAAGTTGTGGGGATATTGTTTAAGGTGGTGACCATGGTGTACAATTCAAAGATTGATAGGGCGGGGTCAACATTCATTTGACTGGTATTAATTGAAAAACTAAGGATAGATCAAGCTAATTTCATAGAAAATGTACATAAGAAGAATATCAACATTTATGGTTTTCCTTTGATGTCCCCTTATGTTGCAGAGTGGAAAAGAAGAATGTATGCCGTCCACCATATTCAGTTTAGGAAAAGGTTTCACATACATGTTAAAAAGTTTGGCCATAAACAACAAAAGAGAAGTCATTCGAATTAAGCTTATTTGAATTCGTGAATTGTCTAGTCCCTTTGTCAGCCCAACTACATAACTATATAGTTAATTATATGCCCACTCTATCTCAATGTCGGCCTTTAGTGAAATCTATGGAAAGAAATATGGTATTATATCTCAACTTCGCCTGCAGTTATCTCCAAATATTTCTTTCAACATTTTTGCCTATCTACACTGGGCTAGGAATTGATGACTGCCATCTTCATCAACTTAAGCTTGACCACATAGAAACACACATAAAAATACTACAACTTTAAGTGTAAAAAAGCATTACATGGAAACTTTGAAACTACAAAGTCGAACAGTGTGAAGTTTATCAGAAATTTCATAATCAAATTGAATTATATAAATCAAAAGTTCATTAGCAAACTTTAACACAGTTCAACAGCTTATGCAACCTTAAACAATACACTCATTCAAGTGTCAGTCTTGGATTATAAACACTATTCATCTTTCTGTCTTACATAAACCAAACTCAATCACTCTCTCTTTCAGTAATAAAGACTAGCATTTCCTTCTGAAATGTATTTCTTCTCCATCACTAGTATTATCTCCGGGTTTAAATTAAAAATCCAAAGAAACAAGATTTTATTAACTTAGACACGTGGAGAATCAACAAATTATTCACATACATCCAAAATATTTCTTAACCAAGATGACGTTCATAATCAGAACAATAGGCGTCACTGAATCAATGTACTGCAAACCTTGTCCATTTGCCTTGCTCAATGGGACTCCAACCTCTAGGCTTAGGAATGTTGCAAGGCCCCACAGTTGCCTGAGACCATCAAAAGAGTAAATTTCCACTTAACGGTGGTGAAGCAATGCACATTTTACAAATTTAAAAACCAAGAAACTGGCATTAATTCTCTTTCTCAGCTATGATTAGTTGAGTAAAGGGCTGAAAGTATTCTCAATTCTTGAACTATTAAGTTTCACCATTTTCCTTGAAAATTCACACAGTTCTCCAAGGAAATTATAAATAACACTGGAAAAAACGAGAACTCAACATTTTGCCAAAACATCTCAACAGTAAATAAAGCAAATTCCTGAAACCCAAAAAAAAACCATAAAATTGGGAATTTCAAATGTCTAAGAATTAACATATTACATATATTCCACCATTTACAAATATAATGAAAGTATTTCAGAATAATTAGCTACGACAATTCAATGATTCATATTATTAAGAATTTGGTCAATCCACATTTTTACAAGACATCATTATTTTATTGACACGGAGTGTGAAAGCCATATGACATAACAGACGCTAAAATACCTGCCTGCTAAGCAAATCAATATCAGATTGGAGATCAAGTCAATCTTATAAATTTACCAGAAAATACAATGCAATAAAACTTGCATGAGTGTAAACTTAGGCCCCACTTTGACAACAAAGCTTGAAGAAACTCAGAACTACAACCACAATGACAAGGACAAAAGCATGAAACAAAGTAGATAAGAGCAACTAAACCAAATTTTTTATGTAACTATGAAATAACCAATGTGCACTAAATTGAGACATAATGTGAAAAAGAATCCAATTTACATGAAATCATCAATTTTAGGAACAGATTTACTAATAAAGAGGAAACACAACTGCACCACTCTACAAGAGAAAGTATGATTCAGAAAATGCTCAAGTGGATCAAGCTAACTGTACTAATCAACTGCATAGCAACTATTGCCGCTGAAATTAAGGTGGAAGACTGAAATGAGGCCAGCATTTTCAGTATAACTCAAACATCCAAAAAGTTGGCACAAAAGCTAAAATCTTATCAGCGATCTGCTAACAAAGCATGTCAGAACCCCAACAGCCATACTCAACTAGGACAAATTCTGATTCATATGAATCACTAGTCATCCAGCTAAACAGTAATGATTTAGTCAACAAACACCCATGCATGCTGAAAATGCGGGAAAAAAGAGCAACTTTATAAAATGAATTATGACTCAAACAACCAAATTTCGGCAAGAAATAAAAGATTCGGAGTTATAACTTCAACAAAAATCACCCGACCCAACTGTACGGAACCTGAGTAGATCAAGTACAAATGGGACGAATTAACTGAATCAGAACTGATGCATGCAGAAATAGGCAAAAAATGTGATCATGAAATGAAATCTGGGGGAGCTAAAACCTGCTGGTAGAGGGCGTAAAGGAGTAAAGCTGTGTCGTTTGAGAACTTAGAGGCCACGCCTTCAGCCGCAGATTTTGGGGATCCACCACCGCCGAAGCCAGCATAGGCCGCCGCCGCATAGAATCGCTCCGGATAAGCGAGGCCTGAGCTTCCCCTGGCAATCGCCGCCGCCGACATTTACGATTACCCGATCACAAATTCTGAATCTGAGATCGACGCAGATTCTAAAAGTTTTGCAGCGTTGATATGATGGAAGTGAAAACGGTGATTTGAATTAAATTCTGGGGCGAATGTGGGTGGGGGTTATTTATATGCGGCCAAAAATTTTGGGGTTATTTTGTATGAAGATCTGCCTCTACATTTCTTACAATTCACCTAGTCACCCACATCCAACATATTTTACAGCGACACTCAACGGAGTTATTTATTTTTTTATTATCAAAAAAAAAATTATATTAATATAATTTTTTTAAATGTATTAATAATAATATAACGAGTCACAATTTATAGACGTAATTTCGAGAAAGGGCCATGTGTAACGGAGGATATCTGAATAAGAATTTTATGTCCGATGTTTACCACCTAAAATTTGATCTAATATAAACGAAAGTTAAGGAGAAGTTGATTAGTCCATATTGTAAAATTTGAGAGTTTATATACCAATTGTAAAAATATAAGTAAACGATCTCAAGATACACAGTAGGTCGGGTCTTATAGACGTAATTTCGAGAAAGGGCCATGTGTAACGGAGGATATCTGAATAAGAATTTTATGTCCGATGTTTACCACCTAAAATTTGATCTGATATAAACGAAAGTTAAGGAGAAGTTGATTAGTCCATATTGTAAAATTTGAGAGTTTATATACCAATTGTAAAAATATAAGTAAACGATCTCAAGATACACAGTAGGTCGGGTCGGCACGGACCAGCCGGAAAAAGTCTGATCCAAAACAAGCCCACTATTATTCATGACTGGTCCTGAATTTTTCAATGAACCCTAATTGGATCCATTCATAAATTCAGGCCCAACCCGTGAACAGCTGGATTGAGATCCGAACCATGTCCGAATGTGCCTATTTTATTTATTATGAAATTGAGGTTTTCTTTTGAATAATCGCTTAAATTTATGTTTGTATTATGAAATAAAATAAATAATAAATTAAATCACACAAAAAATTATAACTAAAAAAAAATAATAGTTAAGACTATATAATGAACTTAGATAATAATTTGATTAATAAACTTACAATAATAAAATTAGATGATAATAAATTAAAAAATAACTTAAAATAAACATTAAAAAAAAGAGTATTGATGAATTAAGTAGTGAAAATGTAATAGTAGAACAATAAAGATCATATTTTTAGATTATAAAAAATAAAAATAAAAAAATGACCCAATAAACACGACTTAAGACCACTACGCATCTTGAATACCTTCCCACGTTAAAAGTGGGAGAGATCACATGCCACTTTATTAACCTAAAGGAGCTCACCGTGCGTTTCAAATGCTTTCGGAATGGTGGGTTCGAGCCTAGTGAACCGGCTCAACTCGGCGAAGGCTCATATTCGAAGTTTTGTACAAATATATATCTTTTTGTAGCACTATTATTTTGAAATAATTAGATTATTATACCTTAGCGACAATCATTGTTTTTCTGCAATATTATAAGCAAAAATTCTATATTCTTCATCATAAAAGTATGTTCATCATTTATATCACATCTCAATAATCTATTCTAAATGAAGTAAATATAATAAATTATTCTTTTGAAATTATAACAATAATAGTCAGTTTTTTATGATCTTTTATTTTTTAAAATTAAGAGCGAGGGCAAAATCATTCGTGCATTTGTTACATAAAATATCTTCTTAAAGCACTCCTTTTAATATTACATTGGAAGATAAAATATAAAAACCAATTACCTAAAAACGTAATATGAAAATAAGCGATTGCGATAAGTTTTATAAGGATTATAAATTTCAAACGCCCAAAAAATTATTGTATAATTGCCTTATAAATCATCGACGATAAACTTAATTATATTGAAAATTCTCCTTTTCAAGTATATAAACATGACAAATGCACCCCTCTCAAAATGCTTGTTGAATAAATTAGTTATTTGATTTATTTTATAATCTTTAGATCAAGGGCAAAATGGGAATTTCTCAATTTTCTTTTAGTGTACAAATGAAGTATTTTCGAAATGGTTCATGTGTAATTTCTAAAGTTCAAGGGAGTAAAGTGTAATTATACAATTTTTAAGGCGGTCTAAATGTTAACCCTAAAATAAAATATACATTGTAACTGTCGCCTATATATATAACGTTATCGTGGACTCCCAACTCATAAACCCTTGCGCCGCTGCTCTTTACTTCCAGACTCTCTGTCATCTTGAAACTGCTAGTTGAGATTCTTGGCGACCAAAGGAATCGCCCATCGGCTACAACAAATGAAGTCTTAGCTAAAAGTGATTTCTACTCCAGGAGTTTCAATCGGTTACAATAAACAATACGGCAAAGAAGGTAAAAGTTGCTTAAATGAATGAAAAGATTCTCATTCCTAGGCTTAGATCTCATGATTAAGTTTTGATTTCCGTAGATTTTATCTCAGATCTGATATTTTATTGCGGTGAATTGACTTGATTTGGCAGAAATTAAAGACGTGCTTGGTTATTTTGAGGATTTTGGTAAGTTATGTGCATGTTATTTTTCTAGTAAATAAATTGATGGGTAAACACTTAGATCTGGTGTTTATGAAACTTTTGTAGTTGTGTAAATTGGTTAATTGGGTGTAGATCTGATTTTGAGTTGAATTCAAAAATGTTTTTGTTGCATGCACACATTTTTCTTGACATGAACCTTCAATTAAATGAAAATGAATTTGGTTAGGATCGAAGATGGACGAGTCTGGAGCAGATTTGTGGTTACTTCATTTTGAGAAAACCCAGATATGGACTCGTCTTGGATAAAAATACAAGTCGAAGCGATCTGAATAAATATTTATGTGCTTTATTTTTTTTTTTTATTATCAAAGATGAATTATATAACAAACAATATAATTAATTAATATTTAGTTCTTGTATTCTTATATAGAATTGGATATATGTAAAAAATGATATATATATATATATAAGGTATTATTAAAGTACAAAAGAGTTTAAAAGATACATAATAATAATCAAAATAGATAAAAAAAATCAAATATATTATTTTTATCTATTAAAATGAAAAAAAAAGATACATAAAAAATTATTCTTTTATAATAAAAGATTTTATTTAGTTTAAAAAAAATAAAAGATACATAATCCTACATAGCATGAGTTATATGCTAGTTTATATATGTGGAGAAAAACAAATAAGAGTAAATAATAGATAAAAACTTAATGTTAAAAATCCACAATGCAATGTTATGAAAGGATTTAGATATAGCATACTACTTTCCAAATAACTAGAATTATATTTAAATGTATTAAAAATTATAATTAATAAAAATCATAATAAATAAATAGTTAGGGCCGTATTTGGGACATGTCCACTATAAAATTAGAGTCCTAACTCGGACTCTAATTTTAGGCCCCGACTCTAATTAAATCAATCACAAAACAAGTGTGATACACTTGCCATGTGATTGGTCACTTTTTCTAAACTGTATACCAATAACATGACAAATATATTACATTTGTCATGTAATTAATTCAAGTCCAACCAAATTCAATTTAAGTTAGAACTTCCGATGATCCTTATATGTCTCCTCTTATTTATGTCTAGACTTATGTCCAGACTACATAAGTTATCCTTCTAGTACAAAGCTAAACCCTTGAGAGCTCTGGGTTGCTCCTGCCCCAATCTACACAAGTTTCACTCCAATCAAAGTTATCCTACAAAAAAAAAATCAACTAGCATTTATAACACTTAATTGCTCAATATGTAAACATAAAAAAAAATAAAAATAAAAACTGGCCGCACGCGTGCTGCATTATTTGCAGATAAATAACTTGAGCAGCTTATAAGTCTCGGATCTTTCATTTTTTAAAGAGGTATTTTTTCAAAATAAAATCGTGAGACTCATATAAAATAAGAGCGGACAATATCTCACACAAAGGGACACTCATCGTATCGCAAGCCGCATCATTTAACGCATTGTGTGAGAACAAGCCATGTGCTTGTCCCAAAATCCCTTGTCTGGGGTGTTGATGATGTAAGCATGAGTCCTATTAGTGGCAGATGAGGAGTTTAAACAATTCATAAGCCCTAAGTCATTTTCTTCCTAACAATACACTTTTTCAGGACAAAATCATAGAATTCATAAAAAATTAAAGCAAATAATACCTCATGTAGACCGAATATCAATCTTGTAAATTCTTACATAATAATCACATAAAAACATTCTTTAACAACTAATATGGTTTACAACTAGAAATTATTTGTTGGGTATGTTAGAAATATAATAATTGCTTCAAGTATTTCTATTGAAAATATTTTATCAAAATTTATGTTCTCTTCTTGTGAATATCCATTAAGCTACAATTTTTAGTCGTGTGTTCTAAGTATCTACTCTTTGTATTGCAGGAGTGACACACCATCTTGTCTGAGACCTGCAAAACAGTTTCTTACTTTTAGGTACTATTTAATTTTGGATCTTGCATATTAGTACATTTTTTAGCTCAAACTTGTTTCATCTACTACTTGATTTTACTTATATACGCCACGTGTTTAAATATAATGTCATCATTTTTATTCAAATACACATACTTTTTTCGTACAATAATATGTATAATTTAATTTTTTATTTATATTAATTTTAAAAGTATATGTAATTTAATAATTGAATTGGACGTGATCAAATCGAACTTTCACACAAAAACTAAACCCATGCCCTACTCTATTATCAAAAACCAATTGTCATCCCAGTGTCGGCCTATAGTAATATCATACTTGTCAATTAATAATTAATTTTGGTATGAATATCTAAACAAAAAAAAATATTATTTTATCATATTGGAGTACGTATTTACAGTTTGATAAATCGATTGAATAAAAAATAAAATTCATTTTGTGAAGGAATTAAATCAAATTTGGTTTGGTTTTAGGTTTTAATCTCGATTTATCGAATTTATCAAGTAATAAAATATAATTTTTATGTATATTTTTTAATATCTTATTTTTTTTTATATTTTTACTTATTAAAAATAACAAAATAGAAGTGTAATTATTGTAAATGAAAATTTCAATTTACTGAATATCGAACTGAAATAACAAGAAAAAAAATTCCGTAGTTCAAACCAACAAATTCAGTATAGTATGGCCTACCAAAATTTCGATTTCATACTACTAAATGAACACCGCTGTTAAATGTCGAAATTTAATAACTTTTGAATTAAATAAAATACAAATGATATTTTTATGATGAATAAAATCTTAAAATTATATGAATGGAATTATTTGAATTTAAATTATAGAATTTTCAGAGAGAAAATGTATCATTTTAAATGATATCTAAAATCTTGAAATGGTAAATAAAATTGATCAAAGTATTATGTAGCAGTAATATCTGAATTAAACCAGTTCTGGATTTTGATCAATTAATAATGTGAGGCTCCACACACACTTCTTCAGTAAGGGATGCTCTTACTCTCTCTCTTCCTCTTCTTAGGGTTCATGTATGCTTCAGATTCTAATTGTTTGTGCTTTTCCGTGGATTGAGCAATGCAGTTGGTTATTTCTTGTTTGTATTCTCATTCAGGGATTTGGGTTGGAGGTGGCTGTTGGCGGTTGGGATGATATCCATGATGAGCACCACCAACGACGGCGGTGTGGAGTTGCCATTGGTCGCCTTTGGAGATGTCGCTTTAACCGGTGCTGTTGGTTCCGCGGCAGGTTTGGAGTTGAGTATAGTGGTGGGGTCGGCAGAAGCTGCTGCGCGGGTTTCACTTGCAGACGCTGATGGATCAAATGATACGGGGATTTTTGCTAATGCCAATGGCCGTAATGTTTGCAGGCTGGAGAACAAGGGGAATGGATTTGGTGATGTCAGTGGTGGAGAAAATAAGCACGGTTCTTCTGGTTTGAGAGTGCAGGGGAATGGTAAAAAGGCTGGGTCGCGGAATGGGAAACTGGAGCGTAAGACAAATAGGAGCATGTTGGCGGTATATAAGTCTATTTTATCTGATTATGATTCTATTTTATCTGCATTTGATGAGTTCGCGGCCACAGTAAAGAGTGAAACTGTTGGACATGGATATAAACTTGGAGATATGGTGTGGGGGAAAGTGGACTCCCACCCGTGGTGGCCCGGGCACATATATAATGAGGCGTTGGCTTCTCCTACTGTTCGGACGACCAAGCATGAGGGTTACGCTCTGGTAGCTTTTTTTGGGGACAGCAGCTATGGGTGGTTTGACCCAGCGGAGTTAATTCCATTCGAGGAAAACTTTGAAGAGAAGTCTAAGCAAACAACGTCAAAGCCCTTCTTACAGGCAGTGGAGGAAGCTTTAGATGAGTTATCAAGAAGAAGGAGTTTGGCTTTCGCCTGCCGCTGTAGAAATGAGTTTAATTTCTCACCCTCAAGTGTCGATGGATATTTTGTTGTGGATGTGGGGGATAATGAGCCTGGGATTTACGGTTGGAGTCAGATAAATGGAGCTAGAGATAGTTTTCGGCCAAGGGAGATGCTTTCTTTCATACAGCGGTTGGCCTTGGATCCCATGAATGACCAGCATTCAACTATTGATTTAATCAACAACAAGGCAACAGTTTTGGCATGTAGAAAGGCATTGTTCGAGGAGCTTGATGAGACTTATGCTCAGGCTTTTGGAACTGCAATGGTGCGTCCTAAACCCGCTGCGCCAGTGACTGTGGATCCATCTAAAGGTGATGCTTCATGCAACACTTTTCAGAATATAATCGAGCAGTTTTTTCATGTGTTTTGTGGTGCTATATATTCTGATCTCTCCCCCCTTCTGTCATATTATACCATGATTTTTCTTTTTAAAAGATGACTTTTGTATTTGAAATGCTTTTTTTTTTTAAAAGTCAGGGAACACCCTAAGAGCAAGAATATAAATGAGTTATGTTAATGACGAGGCCACACTTGGCTAATAGAAAAGAAGTGTGGTCTTAGCAATGTTGATTTGGTGAGAAATTTTATCAGAAGTGAAAGGACCCATTAAAAAACACGAGTACATGCCAAAAAGGATAGTGAAACTTGTCGTAGTTGGCTTCATATTATTGAGGACAATGTGTTAGAGGTTGTGAATGAAACTTAACAACACGATATTATTGCCTTGTATCTTCAGGGAGGTAGCTTCAAATATAGAGAATTTAAATGGAATTTGACTAGTTGTATCTTCTTTGATTTGTATCTAGATGCCGATTATGATCATTATACCAAATAAAGACAACCGAGGGTAAATTCATTAATGCTTTTGGCTCTGCACTGCCATCTGGGAACTATAATATATGCTGATTTCTTATTGCAGACCTAATATGGATTAAAGTGGTCTGAATTGTTATGAGCTGTAATACAATTTGATAAAATCATTAAATGTTTTGTTATTATCTTATAATTTTCACCATACTCATGTTTTTCATGTGTAAGAGATGCTCAATATATTCATCTAATATGTTAGCATGTTAGGAAACTATACTTTATGTTTATCCTTTGAAGTATATGTAGCTTCTCAGAAGTAAGATTATGATAAGAATAAAAAAAGTACTTCTTCTTCCTGACCGTACATTTGTTTGCGTGAGTGATGCCTCTTTTATCTGGGATAGCTTCTTGCCAGAAGATGAGGTGTCTTCCCTTTTGCCTCTAATATTTATCCTTCTTTGCTTAAAAAGTTCTCTTCATATATTCTAGAAATGAATGAGTCAAGTAGATATGTGGCTCCATGCATTTCAAATTGGTTATTGCAGATTTGGTCATATGAATTGAAGTCACTGCATCCCACATGTTACTGTAGAGTGTGAGCAATGAGGTCCTTACAGAATGCCGAAATTGCATGAGTACCTTGTGAGGAAATAAATTTGTACGGTCTGGTAATTGCATGCTTATCTCCAAGAAACGAAGTTCAGAACAACATATTTTATAACATTACAATTTATGACAAGTTTACATAATATCTGCTTTGACTTTGTTACGCTATATGTTTTTTATGAAGTGTTGTCTGAATTTGCATGAATGGATTGTTTGATAAATTTTAGCTGTACGCTACTGAAGATGATCCGAATAGAAGATGTATGGAAGAATAATTTTTTTATGGATATGGATTGTAGCATTTTAAACTGATTACAGCAATCATAATTAAGTCAGTAGAGTAATGTATTGCATTCAGTTGGCATAACAAATTATCCTCAATGCCAGCATTCAATGTTTCTCATGATGCCTGCACTAAAATATCCACCATATGGACTTCCCCTTGCTGATACAGCTACTCTTGGTCAAATTTCACAGAAGTTGTAGATGGAATAAATCATAGAAATGAAATGTACTGATCTGTAACATAATTATGTGCATTTAACCTCGCTGTGTTGGTTTGGATTCTTTACTCTTTGCTTTTTGATGAGTTGTACATTTCTGTTGTTGTATTAATACACATAATAGGACAAAACATGCATGGGTTGACTATAGTGTCCATTAATAATCCTTGAGTTGGTCTTATAAATGTCGCTAGGGAATGAATGTCCGTAGGAAATCTCTTCTGACAAAATCTAAACTAATTATCTGAAATATTTTATCTTCACCACAAAAGTATGATTATTTTTATCTTACATTTGGACGGTAGTTTGAGAACAATGGTTTCCTTCAGAAGTCAACTGACTCTAACTTTTTGTACTATAACTTTTAGTTTCTGCCTGAGGGACAAATGTTCAGCTCCTGCTTCTCACACATCTTTAGTTTCCTCCTATTAGTTACAGTCTTTTTAAGTTGATTTACGTTGTATTTCGTTCTAGCTTGAGATTTCCTTGAAGTTTTGTGCCATTGATAGTTAACTTGTGACAAATGTTGAGAAGTTATCATCCTAATGTCAGCCAAATCAACAATTCAACATGTCAAATCAACATTGTTTCAAAACTATGTTGATAGTTTCATTATTCCATGGGCAAAGCAAATCTATTTTAGATATCCTTGTAGAAGAAATGTGCCAAGAGTGCATTTGATCATGGAACTTTTGCTTTGTCCTTGAGTTTGTCACTTATTATTTGACGTGAAGGACAACTTTCCTTTTTGGACAGTATCAAGGATTACCTCCATGAAAAATCTCTGTAGCAAAATTTACACTTTGGCCAACATTATTTACTGGTCCATGATCAACCTATCACAGAAGGTGCTAGTTACTTGAAGAATACATTCTGACTATTCTAAGCTTGCTCGGTATTTCCACTATTAAATTTTAGTGGCTAGATTCATTATTGTTTAATTATCGCTTTGTACCCAACTGTGATGTGATGGCTGCCACTTTTCCCTGCCTATTTATAATGATTTGTTCATTTTCAGATTTTCTTGACTATTTGAATTATTCTTGAAACTTTTGCACCTTAGCCTTCGTACCTTATTGGCATTTGAATGGAACCACTTAGCATGGAAACTTACCAGCATTTATTTTTTCAGAAAGTCAGCACTATCTTTTCTTCCTTTTCCGTAGTTGACTGATCATTTTCCTTGTTGCGTTATTGCAGCTCCTTTGAGTGGCCGATTGGTGGTTGCGGAAGCTCTTGGTAGGGGAGTGACATCTCCCAAACCTACCAAAACAAAGGATCAAGTGGAGAAGGAAACATATTTGTTTAAACGGCAAGATGAATCAATCCAGAAGAGCAAGAAAGCAACTTCAGGCCAACTGGTTCCTTCCTCACGTCCGCTGGCGGCGGTGGATGGATTGGGATCTGCTAAGAAAGTAATGTACCCTAGCACAAGACTCCACATGTACCAGGCTTCTGAGTATGGTACCCCTGATGGTCAGCATCAACCTAAAAGTTTCCAAGCATCCATGCCCATTGATATCAGTCCTTCTGAAGGTTCTCGGAAACATGTTAAATGTGCAATGAAAAAAGCTAAGGTGAAAAAGCGGCCTGCTGGGGAATTAAATGCTGAGAATGCAAATGTGGTTGAGAAGAACAAAAAAATAAAGAAAACAAGCACTGAAACTGGTGGTAGAGTTGGGCAGTTTTCTGTTGTTGTCAGTAACAGCACTGTAGAAAGAGAGAATGTATCAGGGTCGCCACTCCATTTTCCATTTATTGATAATAATGGGTTGGACAATCATAAGAAGGATCTTATTCTGGGCTCTTTGTCATCTCATTCACAGCCAGCAGTTGACTTTGGAAAAATGGAGCTTCAAATGCTAGTGAGAGATCTACATGCTCTTGCTCTCAATCCCTCTCATGGAGCGGGGAGGAGTTGCCCAGCTGTCATCATAGATGTTTTCTCAAAATTCCGCTCCCTTGTCTATCAAAAAAGCATTTTGTTATCACCGCCAGTTGAGACTCATGCAAGTGACGGAAACTGCAATGATTTATCTGCTGCTGCCTTGGTTGTTCCTGCTGCCAAAACCAAAAAAATTGTGAAACGTTTAGTGAGGCGTGATGATCCCACCAAAGGTGGGAAGAAACGTGGTCCACCTGATCGTCTGGGATATGTCAAGAAAAAGAAGCTTGGTGTCCTGAAAAATATTAAGAAGACAAGGAAGGTCAATGACTCCAGGGACACTAATAAAAAGAAGATAGATGACTTAAGATTATTGGCAGGAGAAAGAAGAATTGTCCAGAGATCTAATGATACCCAGGGGGGCCATGTGAGAGAAAAAGGTGCTAAACCTGTGCCTCCAACACTTACAAAAGCTGTAACAGTAGAACCTAGCCAGAGGATGGAGCAGGCAGTAAGAGTGGTTAAACCAACTATGCTGGTCATGAAATTTCCAACTGATGCACTACTCCCATCCGGTGCACAGCTAAGAGCAAGATTTGCCCGCTTCGGCCCTCTAGATCATTCGGCTACAAGAGTGTTCTGGAAATCTTATACATGCCGCCTGGTCTACCTGTACAAGGATGATGCAGAATCCGCTTTGAAGTTTGCTCATGAAGCTAACAACTTGTTTGGACGCACACATGTGAAATCCTATATCAGGGAAGTGGAAGGCGATGCAGCGGAATCAGAACCAGTCAACCTTCAGAAGGAAGCCGTCTCATTTGGGGCCTCATATCTCAGAGACTCTGCAGTTGAGCAGAGAATGGGCCCAATAACTGCTGCTCAGCCACTACAGGCGGTGCAACTCAAGTCCTGTCTCAAGAAGCCCTCTGGAGACGATGGTGGGAGTGGCAGTGGAAAAGGTGCCAAGGTAAAGTTTCTCTTGGGAGGTGGTGAAAGCATTAATAGTGAGCTTCTATCTGTCGAGAATAAGATAAAGACCATTGCTAGTTTTCCCGAGGTAGCTGCTTCTATACATGCACTGGATGCTGGTAATAAGATTTTACCAAAATTTATTCCTCAGACCAATATTTTTGCACAATCAATTCCCTTGCCAAAGTTGCCTGCTGACATTGTTTCTCTCGAGCAAGGACCTACAATTTTTAATGCCCCACCCAGGCAACAAATGTCCAGGCCACCTGACATCTCACAAGAGATGCTTAATCTGCTAATTAAGTGCCATGGCGTGGTGAACACTTTGACGGGGGTGTTGGGGCACAAGCCTTATCACCGTCTTTAGACGGGGTTGGGAGGTAATAGGCTCGCAATGCTTAAAGAAACGGAGCAAGAAAATCATCAGGCAAATGGTGGCATCCCCTTCCCCATGTGGCATTGCGTATCAAGAAATGGGTTGAAAGCATGGAGTTGTTTTATGTTCTGGTGTAACTTTGTGTGAAAGATGTAATAGTGATAGGTTTGAAGTGTGTGCGTCTATTTAGAAACTCGTTACTGCTTGTAGAATGATGTGAATCATTTGCGACATCTTATCTTTCGTGAAGTTTCCTATTACTTTCTTGATGTCTCCATTTTTATTTGAATGTGAATAGAAAACGCGCAGAGAAGGGCAGCTCCAAAGATTAAAGCAGCTACCCAAATGGGATTCTTCGAGGTATGGTGTGGAGCACAGGTAGGCACCCACCTACCTAAGAGATTAATGGCTATTATTTATGCTTGTGGTTAGCAGTGTTAATGGGTGATTGTGGTTTATACTTGATAGTATTTGTAGCATTTTTGTCTCACTATATCATGTTTATTCTATTTTAATTTTTACTTATTCGTCATTATCCCCACTTTCATACGTAATTCATTAATTTTATTTATCAACTAATTCCTATTTATATATTAGATGTTTTTCATGGAGAAACACTCATCTATACATGCAATTGCACTATTTATTATACATAAAAAGTAGAGTTTTGTTAGTTGAAGGAATGTATTTTTTTTTATGAAGTTTTAAGCTCTACTGCTTGTGCAGATCAATGATGTTAGAATCATACGATATTGTTGATATGTTGAATGCCAGAGGAGAGAAGAAATTACGAGTAATACTGTTGAATCGGTGAGATTATTTTACTGTAATGTGTTTGATTTGAGAGTGTGATATTCGAGCCTCAAGTTATATATTTTCTTAGAATTTTTCAACTGAAATTTATATTATTCACAATAATTTAAAAAAAAAAATCTAATTGTGACAATTGAAAAATCAGTTGATATCACATGGAGGTGTTCTATTTACTAAAAAGCGTAATTACATTGACATTATTTGAAGTTAGATTGAAATGTACAAACAGTCATTGGTCTTTGCAAAAATTACATATACACCCTTTTAGATATGTTAGTGTTTCCCCACATTATAAATTTTTAAATAATGTAATTATTTATCAAATAGAAGTATCTATCAGGTGAAGCTTCAAATTTGTTATTTTTTTTTCAATTTAGCAATTAAAAGAAGCTTCATATATAATTTGGATGGGAAGATGCAAATCCACGTAAAAATACACTACACGGACTTTTCAAATATTTAAACATTTTTCCTTATTGTATTCTGCTTCGTACTCACAACACGTTGTTTTGCTTAAACACTAAGCTCCACAGTTTGGTCCCTTGAAAGCGCCACCTGTCCTTCTCACGACATCCTTCTATTCTTAACCGTATATTCTCCACTCGCTTTCCACACGCGGGAATCACCGAATCTTCCCTTTTTCTCTAAAATTTAATATAATTATATTCATAATTTTAAAATTTACTTCTAGTATTTTAAACGTTCATTGTAGTTTAGCAAATGAATTATAATTTTCTATCAATTTATTATATGATTGAACATTACGTCTTCACGTATTAATACATATGAGGATGTATATATATTTATTTTTATAAAATTAAAACTAATTTAATTAACAAATATTTATTTAATATTTTTCTGAATTAATTGTGTATTTGCTTTTAAAACTTAATGTTAAATACAAAATTATTACAACAATTAAATTTGGCAAGGTTGGTAATGAATAATCCTCATGTCAATTCATGACAAGTTTAATTATTTCATTAATAAATAATAATTACCCAGAAAATATATATCCTGTCTAGATTTAGTTAAAATCACTGACCGTTGGTTGTTGTTGGTGAACGCGGAAACACGCTATATCCATGGCCCCGGATATCTCTAGACCCCGATCCAACGGCCGCCTCTTCTCCCATAGTCGGTTTGGGCACCCTATATATACCCACCCCACCCCCCTCCGTTCTATCATTCTCATTGTTTCAACTCACCAACATCTTCTCCAACTCTCCTCCCACAAACTTCGATTCTTCAATCCCAATCTTATTGCCCTGAAAATGGAGTACCGCCCTCTCAACATCACCGTCATCTCTTGCGAAGATCTCAAGGACGTGAAGGTCTTCTCCAAGATGGACGTCTACACCGAGGTCTCTATTGCCGGGTACCCACTCTCCAAGAAGACGACGTTTGTGGACAAGAATTCGGGGACCAATCCCAAATGGAATCACCGCATGGAATTCATGGTCGACGAGCCCTATCTCACCAAACCTGGCCTCTCCCTTCTCTTCGAGATCAAGGCTGAGAGCACTTTCAGTGGCTACAAAGATATCGGCTCCGTCACCGTCCCGATTTACGAACTTTACCAGCCCGACGCCACCGAAGACAAGGTCGTCGAATATCAGGTCCACACCCGCTCCGGGAAGCCCAAGGGCACCCTCAAATTCTCCTACCGTTTCGGGGAGAAATTCACGCATCAAATGGAGGCCAAGCGCACGGATGACCCGGTCACGGCGTATCCCGCAGCGCCATACGCCGCAGGTCCGAGTTACCCGCCTGCGGCGGCGGCGGCGCATCCCTATCCTCCTCAATACCCTCCGCAATACCCTCCTCAATACCCTCCTCAATATCCTCCTCATGCGGGGTATGGAGCTTATCCACAGACAAGTGGGTATGGACACCAGGCCCCGCCGCCGTATGGGTACCAGCCACCACCGTATGCTGCTCAACCTCAGAAGCCGAAGAAAAGTAAGAAGGGAGGGATGGGGATGGGAGGGCTGGGTTTGGGGTTAGGGGCTGGATTGCTCGGCGGATTACTGGTGGGAGAAATGGTGGAGGATATCGGTGAGGCGGCTGCCTATGCTGACGGATATGGGGACGCCATGGACGACGTAGGCTTCGATCTCTAGGCTTTGATTTCAATTTCTCATCATTCCTTTTTTGTTATTTGTTTAGGGATTTGTTGGTACATGGGAATATCTAATGCACTTTTTTCTTTTTTATTTTAATTTTTAGGTGGTAGTATAAATATTGACATCTGTAAAATAAAATTTGCTGCTGCAAAATACTTGTAAATAATATTATTGGCTGAATTTCAGAAATGGGGACTCCCAAAGTTCACTATTATTTTGGGATAATTATATTTATATTAATGGTTTATTTATGTGAATTATTCATGTATTTTGATAAATTATACCTACTTCATAAAGAAACATTATGTATTTTACAAATTATGTATCTCAAAAGTGTTAATAATATTATATAAATTGTTCTTATTTTTCTTCTTTGGCTGGTAGGAGTGATTTTTCTAATCGTTCATCTAAAAAATAATAACATTAACAATAATAATAATAATAATAATAATAATAATAACAAAAAACTCTTTATTATCTGATTCTAAGCTGAAGAATCCGGTTCAAATTTGACCGTCAGAATTCTCTGATAGGCATTGTTCTCTATTTTGTACAGAGCACTAACACCCACGGAAAAGGAAAAAGAAAGAACAAAGCATACATTCTGTGCCTTCTCAAAGAGAATAAACGCTCTTCAAAGTTTTATTTCTTTAGGTCATTATCTTGTGCTCATTGATTCTATTGTTGGCTACCGTTCTTTTTGCGGGATGTCAGTGTAAGATAAAATGATGAGATATTGCTCACAGATATTCACAAAGACTCGTATTGATTATGAAATGATATACTTTTATACTTTTTGAGAATATATTTTTATTTAATTAAATACATGTTGGTATAGTCGAAGTAATTTGAATGAATATGGTATAATCGACTCAGCCATTGTGTTGAAAGTAGGACATGCAAATGTCCATTTTGTATGTATCTCATGGAGATGTGAAATTAAATTTGTTGTGATTGCAGTTTATGTTGATAATTTAAATATTATTGAAACCCGAAAAAAGCTTTCGAATGCTATAACTACTTGGTGAATAAATTTGACAATAATCGCTAAACTGGTACCCTTAGATCGGGTCGCTAAATCCTCTTTTTGAGCTTTTTACGAGTGGATCTTATAACAGAATACACGTTAGGCTTGTTGGGTAGTTCCCAGTTAAGGCCCTCCGATACCTAAGTTAGAAAGTAGGGTCGAAAGTGATCTATAATAGGTAAATAAGATCTAAAATGTGATAATAGCACTTGCGTAAATATTCATAAATGCGAGTATTTATAGTGTATGATACTGCATAGTATGGTGACACGTGGCACAGGTGATCCAACGACTATCTTGGCGGGTGGGTCAATCGGTCCGAGTCGGGTCGGATCGGGTCATTTATGCGCGGATCCTAGCATTGATTACAAATTCCTTTAAAAGACAGGGACATTTTAATCTTTTGAAAATTACCCCATCAGACAGAAAAAAATATTTCCTTGTATTGCAAGTTGAACACTTAAAGAATGAAATCTTTATGCATCAAATAGCTTACCTAGCAAAGGTGTTAACTTCATTCCACATGGGCAAATCATATTTATTGAACTATCCAATGGTTGTAAGGAATTAGTCACAAACAATCACCATTTCAGATTTGGAGAAAGTGATAAATAACTAATTGATTTTGAAATATGATACTTTGTTATAATTTGAGCATCATCGTATCTTGCTAATCATACAAAACTTTAATTGTTAATTCATTAACAAGATATAGTTATTCGTTCATGTAAAGTCAATAAAATGGAATCAATCATATGCTTTGTTATCTTAAAAGTATGATGGACTAGAGATTGTTCCATTTAAAAGTACCAGATTCAAAGCTTTTATTCAGATGTGGTGGTACGATAATTTTATGACGGTCTATGAAACAAATAATAATAGCCACGCAGTCTAATAATGTAGAATTACAAGAATAGAAGAGGAAATTTTGAACCCTTACAGATTTGAACCTAAAACTGTTTGTAGGAGACTTAAAAATGTGTTTGATTGATTTCCATCATTCAACATATTCAAGGGATTTGTAAATAATCCTAAAAAAAGATGATTATCAACGATGTTATCTAACTTTAATACTGAACTAATCAAATTGTACTGAACCCATCAAATTTATAATAAACGATAGATTAGATTGGATTGGGGCCATTTATCGGACCCAATCCAAGGCCCAAAGTAGTAAATGGCCCAAATCCAAGGCCCAAAGTAGTAAATGGCCCAAACCCAAAGCCCAAAGTAGTAAATGGGCCCTTTGTATATTGTGTATAATTATCAAAACAAAATAAAAAAGGATTCTTTTTGTTCAGTTGAAGAGAAACAAAAGAGCCTGAAAATGAGTGATACGACGACGTAAACAGTCCCTGGTGCCAATTTCCAGATATCTTTATAAACTGTGGCTTCTGGCGCGCTCACCATCTTCTCAGCCCTCTTCCCAGGTATCCTCTCCACTCCATTTATCAGGCCTTAAATTTCTGTTAATTTTTTTGGTGTTAAAATGTTGTGACGAAAAGCATAAATTTCCAATATATTTCCACAAACGTGTGGATATTTCCTCAAAATGATAGAGAAATACTGTTCAATATGATTCTACTGATTTCTATAATTTGTGTAGAGCATATGGAATACGTGTAACTTCCGTTTTTATATAGTTTTTTGTTCTGGAATTTTGTTGAATTGGTTGCTGTCATGCCCGTGTGCCAGTCCAAAGTTTATATTTTCTGGAGCTAAATGTTATTTGATTATTTTACTCTGTTTGATTATTTTTAGCGATAATCCAAGTTTCACGTGCAATGCAGGCCCAACAGCGTTGTAACTTTTGTAGCCAATTGATGTTGTACACATAAAAACCTATATACACTTGGAAGAATTGAAGTATAGTTGATACTTGATAATAATCTGGTTGATATTTGTTAGCAGAGTAGAGTGAATTCGAATCTTACCTCCCCAATCATGCCATCAGACATTTCTAACTCGAATATTGGTTCTTATTTTTGAATGTACGCCGTTAATGCATACCTTTCTGCATTTTTATATGCACATATTTCAAAATTGCCTCAAATCTCAAGTTATTACTTGACAATTGTCATGGCCTTTTTAGAACTTTGGACTTCATAAAAATTCTAAATTTAAATTTAGTTGGTTTATCATCAAAATCATAAAATTACGTGCTTTTTTTCAGTTGCTTTGTAAAATCTAATTGATAAATTCTAACATGAACTTCTGTATATAGGCAATTAGCTAAGTTGCATATATACTCTTAAGATGTTAAAGGAGTCTCAACTGAAATTGTTTGATGTTGCACTGATTTATTTATGTCATACTTATTTGTATTTTTTCCTTTGTATCTTCGGTATTGATTTTGTTTCTTATGTTTGTTCTGGAAATAGTTTATGCACCATGGACGGCAATGACATAACTTCCGATCAGATTATCGCAGAATTAGTTGATATGGGGTTTGATATCTCAGATATTACAGAAGCAGTTAAAGCAGTGGGTCCATCATTGGATAATGCAATTGATTTTATCTTGAATGACTCTCATAGAAACAATGCAGGTGCTTCAACTAGTGTGGTGGGTCTCACAAAAAACAAAATCCTGGGGAAAAGAGCCACCTCTTCATTGCAACCTTCTGCCAAACTGCGGCAACTCAACATAACAGAACACCTGAAATTGGCATCTGGACCCAAAAGAAGCAAGACTAAAGGTCTATATGATGCATCTGTCTCCAAAACAGATTACCTGTTAGGACATGTGAAAGGACCAGAAGTTACCTCAGTCACGGACACTTCTTCAGATCTCTGTGCAGAAGCTTTCTTGTTGCCATCTTATTGCAAAGATGAGCAAATCATTGGCATTGATTGGGAAAATAAGGTGAATAATCTAATCCGCAAACATTTTGGCTTTTCATCCTTGAAGGGCTTTCAGAAAGAAGTTCTGGCAGCTTGGTTAGAACACCAAGACTGTTTAGTGCTCGCTGCAACAGGATCTGGTATTTCAATCTGGCCCTTTATGGACTTGTTTGTTTATCTCCATTAAACAAGGACATTTGCAATTTACAACTTCCTGTTTTGTAGGAAAATCATTATGTTTTCAGGTTCCAGCATTATTATCGGGGAAGGTGGTGGTAGTTATCTCACCATTAATTAGCTTGATGCATGATCAATGCTTGAAGCTAGGAAAACATGGGATTTCAGCTTGTTTCCTAGGATCTGGTCAAATTGACAGAAGTGTTGAAAAGAAAGCAATGAGTGGTGCATATAATATTATTTATGTCTGCCCAGAGACTATTTTAAGGTGAACTGACTTCTACTGTTTCATCTTCTTTTAAAATGCATCTTCCAGTTTTTGATGATAAAACTCATTCATTGTTCTGCAGACTCATAAAACCACTTCAGAGCCTTGCGGAAAGTCGTGGCATTGCTCTATTTGCAATTGATGAAGTTCATTGTGTTTCTAAGTGGGGTCATGATTTTCGACCTGACTACAGGTTTATATTCTTCATTTCCCCTCCTTTCAAAGTTCAACTGTTACCTTAAGCATGTCTTATGTGATTCTACCTGAATCTTAATGGTTGGAAGTGGAATCATTCTTCTCTTCATGCAACCTTTTCCATTGAGTTTTCTGAATTTGAGGTTGAGGAACATGTGAATTAGTGTCATATCTGTCCGTTTCCAGTTCCAGAAATTGGTTTTATCTTAAGCTTGCTTCAATGTAAATCTTGACAATTGCTGCTGATGTATTCCACCTAATAGCTTCTTGTATTAGTAGATGTATCTTGTTAACCATTCACACATTGGCTTAGTGCTTCTCATAATATTTTTAATCTATCTTAAGTTCCTATCTGCAGGTTAATTCTTGCATGCTTACTGCCTAATTCATGCATGTTCTTGCAGTGAATATTGAGTTGATGTCTACTTTGAAACTTTAGCCACCGATGAGCCACAAGAAATGGGCAATAGTTTAAGCCCCAACACTTCAAGTGCAACAATAGTAGAAGTAGCTATTTTTAAAGATCTGTATAGGTCATGTTTATGTATCAAACTATCTCTTACCAAATTGGGTGCATTAACAAGTTGAGCTTGAGCTCAACAAAATTTTCAAGTTTGGACCTTAAGCAATAGTTCAAGCTCAAAAGAGCTCATTTTTAAGGCTCGAGCTTGATGTCCAGCACAAGAAATTGACTGTGATTCCATGGACTATACCTATTTACACGAATACTTTGACGGTTCCCGCTCGTTAATACAAATAATCTTTTTATATTTCTATTGTCATTATTATATTATATTAATTTAATATTGAATTATGTGAGTTAACATCTTAACATGGATTTACAAAAATTCATTCATTCAATTATATATACACATAAATATCTTTGTAAAAGTTTATATTTACTAAATTAGAAAATATTAGATAAATAGAAAAAGTTAATATTTTATGTCTTAGAATATCATAATTACAATTTATTCTTCTAAAAGTATATATTGAGTATAAAGATTTGATAGATGATATTAACCTAAGATTAGTAACAAAACACATACATCATGTTGAATACTTATTTACAAAAAATAAGGACTTACAAAATATGCATTAATTCAATTTATTTTCGAAGCCTTGCTAATATCAACGAAAATATAGTATCATTACTAAATTGTTATTATTTTTTCTGGAATAAATAATTAGAAGAGTGAAACATTGAGTGAATATTATGCTAATACGTTGTACAATATTTTAAATATTATTTGCATATGATATAATTCCATAAACAAAATATTTTATTTAAAATTAATAGAAATGTTGCTGGTCTTGCAAACTTTTGAAGACTTATAGATGAGCTTGAGCTCGAGAAGCTCATCTCATCCTTGAAATAGCTTGAGAGCTTTTTATCTAGACTCGTGCTTGCACAAATGATTTTGTATCTCAAAACTAATTCTGATGTGAGTAAATCTAGTTAGTTTATGTCACTTTTTATATCAGTTATAAAAAGCCAGCATATTCCGTGCAACTAATCTCCCAATACATTTGAGGTTTCTAATGTATTCCCAGCATATCACATATGGCATTAGGGAAACTACAACAAAAAGAAAAGTTGGTAGTTCTAGGACTCTACAGAACTTTGTAGAAAAAGTACAACAAGAATTCATAAAGTAAGTCATAGAAATTAAGGTGGTAATACTTGAAACCTTTTAAAATATTAAGGGGTCAAAATGAGTCGTCTAATTTTTTTAAATGAATGAGTATCTTAAGCTACCATAGCGAGAGAAAACATTGGTGTTGTGCCACTTGTAATAACTTGATATCATGATGATAAATTTTTCAAATTTTAAATTTTTTGCATAATGTTGGTTACATGAATGTGCATATGCTGCATGCGATATGGAAGAATTAAGGTTTCTCCAAAGTGCCATGTATAAAGATGGTTAACCACACTTGACAATCAGCATGCGTCTAGCTCATATTGTAGGGCAATAGCAGAACGGATTGTGAAACATGTGTAAGAATGAGTCAAACACATGGATGGGCAATTATTTCTAATAGAGTGCTGAGTGCTTATAAAATACTATAAAATTACAGTTTGGTATAGTTATATTGTTGGATCAGGCTCCAACTCTAACACATACTAGTACAGACACATTTATGTCTCCTCAAGCAAATATAAGTCTCAAACTTTTGCTCCACTAAGAGACTCTAACATGTGAATGTGACCAATTACCATGATCTCTTCTTGATCTCTTCCCATACATTTTAGGCGATTGTCTGTATTAAGAGAGAGCTTCAGAGCTGACAATTTGAAATTCTTGAAGTTTGACATTCCATTGATGGCCCTGACTGCTACTGCAACTGCTCACGTTCGAGAAGATATACTGAAGTCATTATGCATGTCGAAGGGGACAAAAACCGTCATGACTTCATTTTTCCGACCAAATCTTCATTTCTCGGTTAGTGTTGCTTTCTTTATGGTGGCACATTCGGATAATTGCTTTCCAGATTTTGTTTCTACTGCAAGCCACAGTCTTTATCCCATCATCATTCTGCTATATCATTTTTATAGTTATTACTGCTACTGCTGCTGGCTATTATTGCTGCCATAGCATATCATTGCCATTCTTATAGTTGTTACGATTGTATAATTGACTTGAATTATAAAAAAACGTAAATTGTGGATGTCACATTTTATTTCATAATGAGATATTATTCACTGGTTGCAGGTGAAGCATAGTAGAACATCATCTTTATCTTCCTATGAGAAGGATTTCAGTGAGTTGATAAGGTTATACACCAAAAACAAGAAAACAGTCCACAAATTGACCCCAAAGAATCCTGAAAGTTCCTTAAAATACTCAAGTGGCTGGTTAAATGGTAGCATGTGTGGACCGGATGAAATGTGCACAAATAAACTACATGATACTAATGATTGTGACTTTTCAGATGATGATGGCTGTTTGACCTCTCCAAATGAGAAAGAATTGTCAGTTCAATACCTTGAAGACGATTGTGATCAAGTGCAAGAAGTAGATGATTTGGATGGTATTGATCTAATTCTGCAATCATTCAACCTTTTTTATGTGTTACGTCTGCAGGTTGCTGTATAATTATTGCATATGGAAAATGATTCTCTGATAATTTGACATGTGTTTAGTATACTATATTTTAAATTCTCTTAAACTTGAAAGAGGACGTTAGTGCCTGAGATTTAATGAATGTGCTTACATGGACGAAGGCAAATGAAAACTATTGCTATGTGCAAACCCGAGTCATATGCATCCTTCCCATCTATTAGAAGTTTTTCTGTTGATCGGTTATCACTTTTCATGAGCTTGAAGATGTGTTTAAGTCCTACTTTGGGGCTCCATTCCCTATTAGTTGGATAAGGTTTTTGGACCTCCTGGCAAGTCCACGCTCTTCAATCATTCTAGTTCTCATTTATGTAGCATGAAAGGGCAACATATTGATGTCTACTTTCTTCTTAGGCTGACACCAAAAGAATGAGCTTAATAATATGCATATAAAAATATGCAAATAGATCCATAGTATAAAAAAGTGTTGCATATGTATACTAAATAACTGTTCATCTTAAATTCAGCAATGTGGTGCCGAGGAAGGGGGTCTGGCAGGGTTTGAGTGATTGGAATGGGAGGATGGGGATGACGGAGGGTTGGGTGGGCTTACATTTAAGTCCACAGATCATTTCTTTGCTCGGATATATATTAGGCATTTGTGTTTTTTCACATTTTGCAATTGGGTGTATAAGATTTTACAAACCTTAGAGTGTGCGAATGTATACCAATCTGAGGAAAATCACACCCCGTAATAATCTTATTATTTCCAGTGTTGTGGTAACTGAAATCGGTATAGTTTCTTGTGGTGAATTTTGTGGACAGCCACCTCTAAAATTCAATGATTGCGGGACTCCGGATTCACAGAATCTCCCGAGAAAAGCACAAGAAGCATTACCACTCCATCAAGAACATCTGGACGAGGGACCAACAATTATATATGTTCCGACAAGGAAAGAAACTTTGAGCTTATCAAAGTTCCTCTCAAGGTTTGGAGTAAAGGCTGCTGCATATAATGCCAAGGTACTAGTTTCTTCTGCTTATTTTGCCATATGTTTAAATAGTTAGTTTTGGTTAAACAATATTATCCATTTTATAGTACTTCTAGCATGTATTAAATAGATGTTTGTTAATCTTTTGGTAGGCACAAAACTATCAGTAAACATGGAAAAAGTAAAAGTGCATAATTTTTCAGGTTTACCTTCAAGACATTCTATTCCTCTTTTTATTTTTGTTGTCTTCACGTAAAAGTTCACTGTTCAAATGATTTTTCATGGTCATTCGACATATAAAGCATTTTCCATATTCTTGTGCCTGTGTTAAAATTGAAGTTTATTGCCTCCATCCATTTTTGAGGTCCATTTGGTGACTGATCTTCTTTTCTTTCCTTGTAGTTGCCCAAGTCACATCTCCGGCAGGTTCACAAAGAATTTCATGAAGATGAGTTACAGGTAACTGAGTAATTGAACAACCAATTGTGATGCTCCTATTATGTTTAATTATATTTTGGGTGGAAAAATGTATTGCATCCGAGGTATTGTAATATGATTGAGATACTGATAAGTTTATAGGAGGGTAATCAACAGAGTGACAAAGGTCTAGCAGGTGCTTTTGGTCTCCGGGTGCTTGTTTATATTGTGCATCTTATGTCAAATATGGGCTCTTCTTTTTGGAAAAGCTAAGCATATTAATGTGTCAATTTAAGGCTGGAATTATATCTTGCCTACCTTGTATAGATGTATTTATTTTTATGCAAGAGGGGTTCCAACTCTCTGTATATAAAATTACTTTTAGAATTTGATACTGGCATATGATTAGCTCAATCATAAAGTGATAGATCTTTTTTCTCTCTGTAGGTGGTTGTTGCAACTGTTGCTTTTGGAATGGGTATTGACAAATCAAACGTCCGAAGAATCATTCATTATGGTTGGCCACAGGTCTATGTCTTGCATTTGTATTCGCGATGCATATCCAATTTCGTATTAATCTTAAGACAGTTTCATTGAAATCATTTACAATTTTCCTAAAATGGTAATTTACTTTTGCTTCTACGTAAATAATAAGTTCTTCGTGCCTATTTCTTCACTGCAATTTTAGGATCTATCAAGCATTTCTTTCATTGAAAATTCGTATCTAGTGTTCCTTTATTTTTGAATTATCTATATTTACCTTTTGTTTTGTGCTATACTTAGAGTTTGTTGTTTCTGTAGACAAGTGTGTTTCTCACATGCTCTTTAACTAGTTGTTTTTTATATAGAGCTTGGAAGCATATTACCAAGAAGCTGGGCGTGCAGGCCGGGATGGAAAATTGGCAGACTGTGGTGAATATGCTTTAATTTTGAATCAATTTTGTGAACTTTGAAATTAGGACTATACATGTATTTAATATCATTGGTCACTCTGTTGAGCAGTCCTCTATGCAAATCTATCAAGAATACCCACACTTCTACCAAGTCAAAGAAGTGAAGAACAGACAAAGCGAGCATATAAGATGTTATCTGATTGCTTCAGGTGAATGCCAATCTTTTACATGTCACCACCACATTCTCTCTCACATGCTTCGACATGATATATCAGTTTTTCCTGCTCCTTGCAGATATGGAATGAATACTTCCTGTTGCAGAGCCAAAATGCTTGTACAATACTTTGGTGAGGAGTTTACCCAGCAGAGATGTCTCTTGTATGTCATGTTCTTCTTGTTCTTCTTCTTTTTTGGTTTTTAATCATTATCTAATCAAATTAGATGCTTCCTCTGCAAGCATACTTCTTTTATAATGAGTGTAATCTGAGAAATTAAATAAGGCTGATTGATTTCAAGATTTTGGTTATGTTGATGAAAATATTTTTTATATTTATATGCTGTTGCACTCTAGCTATTGTTTATTTATATTTTGAAAGACCATACTACTAATCTACTCTGAAGAAGCATAAAACTGTTTCCTCGTGATAAATTAATTAGATGAAGGAACTTGTAATTGCTGCTAAATCCGAAGCGTACAGATGGTTAGTTTATCCTGCGTATATGAAGTTTTAAGTTGTAATGGTTGCGGCAATTGGTGTTTTTGCATGTAACTACAGGTGCATCTCTGAATGGACTTGGGCTTGTTTCCAGGTCTTGATCGGAGCCTGATCTACTTCTTAGACACGTTAGAAGCTGCAGTAGATCAGATTGAATCTATTTAGTGGTTTTTAGACAAATCCAGTTTCCATTGCACTAGTCCTATTCTTTTTCCCCCTTTTTCCTTTTAAGCTCAATAGTGTAGCTGTGATCAAGATTGCTTAGTCCATGTATTTGTAATGCTTGAGGATAGACAAGGTTGGCGTGGAATTATAATGGTGCTAATAAGAATCTTGGAAAAGGTCCCCAGTTCTCATTCTTTGTGCTGCAATTATATGCCCCATCCATTCTTCAGAACTGAGAGCCGGTGCTCGATGTATGTGTTTCCTTAACACGGTAGGTCCTGAATTGGGAACACATCTTGAATCTGGTAATACCAGTTGTAATGTATCAATATTTTCATTTTCTGCTCTAGCTAAACTATCTATGCTCATCTATTATATTCTAATTTTCCTCAGAGTTTGACCTAGACTTACTTAACGGCTTTATTCTTATGCCCAGATGTGATGTCTGTATTAATGGGCCTCCACAAAATCAGGATTTGAAAGTTGAGGCGACAACACTCTTGCAGCTTATTGCCGCGAATCATGTGGGTAGCTTCGACTCCTTGCATACTTTTTTATCATTGCCTTTTCTATTCTATTATTTTCCTGTATTTTGCCAAGAATTTTAAAATAAGCATATTATAGCTTATATTGGTTTGCATGGGAATCCTACTATTCTGGTCATCTGCCTGTATTACATTACATATTTATGAAGTTAATACTGATTTCAGGGACATGAGAGTTGGCAAGATGTCTCGAGTGATGATGATCTCAAAGGCAGGATATTAAAAGAAAAACCTAATATCAGGGCACTGGTCAGTAGGCTAAGGGAACAGGTATTTGTGCTAAATAACAAATATACGTGCGGGCCAATATGTTACATGTCCAGACACACTCTAAAATGTATAAGCAAAAAAGTTGCGTATTGTCTGAACGTGCATCTGGGGTATATATTGAAGAAATTATATGGGAGATGTGTGTGCAGAAAGATTTTTGTTTTTTGAGATGTGTATTAATTCATATTATCTTTTTATCTTAGCGGATTACGAAATCCCATGTGTCACTCTAAATCTTTTGGAGCAATATGATTTCAAAGTTGAAGGAACACCAAAAACTTTTAATGCCATATGCATATGCATGGCCTTGTGTGTGAGTATGGAATGGGGCAAGCGAGATTCTTTTTTCTGGGAGTGGGTGGCTACCTCCTTTGACAGCCTTTATTGATGCAACTAGACTGCCAACTTTAGTACTTTGGTGTATTGATGTCCTCTAAACTTAATAACTTAGAAGAGATCAAGAACTCTAATTAAAGTTTCAGCAACTTACATCTATTCTACGAATGATAACTGTATTTCACAGAATTCAAAAAAATAGTTTGGAAGAAAAATTTATGAACATGGTTGATTAGAAAAAAAGCATGACTAAATCTTGTGCTAACAAGTGAAATTGACGGACAGTGAGATGATTCTTCCAGTGAAGTACTCTCAATTTGTGTTCAAACTTTATAACCAAGTTCTTGGAGTAGGAATACATGCAAACAGTATCCCGTTAGGGGCTGGTTTAGAGAGAAGTCCAAAGATGATTGAAGCAGCATGATAAGTACAAACATCTTAATGCTGTTTGAATGTTACGGGAGCAAAGAAGTTACACCTGCAGTAACCCACCAATTATTAAAGAAGGGTTACAAATAAATTTTTTTTTTTACTTGAGTGAAAGGTAGAAGGTGAAATCAGTCAAATAAGTTTACATTTGATACCCTCAACTAGCCATTCTTTTGCTCTCTCATAGCTACTTGTTGTGGCTGTGAAAATTAAGAAATATGACCCATGTTGACTGAACTTTTGTTGTGGTTGTTCTGTCTCTCCTGAACTGCTTTCGTGGAAAAGATCATTTCGAATTTTGTAAACCGCGGTCATGCTATTGTTTGAACCTTGCTCTGATTGTAGCCCTGCTAAGTTGTTAGCATGCATATATTCACATCCATCCTCGTTAGTTATAAATTGAATGATGAGAGCGTGCACAATTTCCCGCATTCCAGTGCTTTGTTATTTTAACTTGAAGATTCTGTATTTTGACAAGTTTTTATCCTTTCTTGTGCTTCTTCTCTTTATATTGCCCTCCCTTGCTTGAACCCTAGCTTTTTGCTTCCTTTCTTTTGCAGAATCACACATTTTCTACAACTGACTTCATATGGTGGCGTGGGCTTGCTCGAGTATTAGAAGATAGAGGGTTTATTCGAGATGGAGATGACATGGTATGATTTTCGATTAAGATTGTGGAAGTACAGTCATCGTAATTATAATCATTTCCCACATCCCAAATTGAAATATTTATTTTCTTCCATTAATTGAGGTCTCAACAGCTGGCCGTGATGTGGACGAGATCACTGACTGTTACGACTTCTAGTGAATTTTCAAATTACGTCTCTGAATCTAGAAGTTAGATTTCGTTGGTCTTTATCTTTTCATCCATCGTGAAATTGAATTGTAAAATCATTTTTATCTTTATGACCACCTAAATTCGATATTAGTTTGTTCAATTGGTACCGAGTCTTCTTATCAATGCAATAGAATTATCTTATGCTTAGCATATATAGAGCTTGTTTTAAGTTTCAAGGTCATAATTTTTTTATCTTGAGCATTTGTCCCGGGGTGACCTCATCATGTATAGCATTGATGGCTCATCTATCTCTTGGCGTCAATATGCAGAGCCGTGTTCAGATAAAATTTCCAGAACCAACAGATTCTGGGCTGCAATTTCTGAAGTCTGACTTGCAACAGCCGTTTCATGTTTACCCCGAAGCAGATATGCTGCTGTCCATGAAAACCCGCAAATCTTATTCAAGTTTTTCAGAATGGGGAAAAGGCTGGGCAGATCCCGAAATCCGTCGTCAGCGCTTAGAGCGAAGAGGGGCATCGAGGAAGCCAAGGAAACGAAAATCTCGCAAACATCATCCAGATTTGAGCACTGTCCGGGGGAGGTTATCTGCCAAACTCTCGAAATAGATATTGATACATATTTCTAGATAGAGATGCCTAATTCTGTTCCAGCACCAACACTGTTGCCCTATTCATCAATTTTGCATCAGCTATGTCTTTGCAATTTGCACAAAAGCTTGGACGAATGGTTTTTCAGATTTTCATTTAAGCAGTCATGCCAGGTTAGCGGTAAACTTTGTTGCCCTTTTAAGCAGTCATATGTATTGGTAATTTTGGTTTTGGAATTTATGATTTTGTGCAATTTTGATTCTTCAGATCAATTCAAAATCCGCCTGAGTAATTGGAGAGTTTTGGGAAATGAAGATTTTTTACCAAATGGGTAGGAAAATTGAAAATGGAAGTTCATGTGGCAACCATCTCTGGCCACTTTTGAGGACATCGAAGATATTTTATTGGTATTTCTTTTTCGATTTGTAATCGACAATGTCTTTCAATCTCCTCTAAAATGACTAAACATGATTGCAGATAAGTTGACTCTTGCAAATTTTTTGCCCATACGGAAAAATCTCCAATTATTTATTTTTGCTGAAAGAATTGAAATTCTCACAAAATCATAAAGGATTAAAATAAACAATGTTTTGGGCAGAATCAAAGTTGTAATTTTGCCGACTGGTTTTGAGGATTCTAATAAAACCCAATTATAAACTCGTTTTTAGCTTATGTAAAATAGTTACTAAAATTAGGGCTACAAAGGAATGCAGAACATTCTATGAAACTTCGAAGTTGAAATCTGAGAGAAAAATCGAGCTTGATTCTGTTGATTTTATCCAATGATCTTTATGCTATGTAAATAGATGGATTTCTAAAATGAAAAAAAAAAAAGGGAATGTGTTGATCGGGAAACCGGACTGAGTTTCATGAATACAGATGTGACTGGCAATTTGATCGCCACTAACGGCGCGTTTGGCTGCTCTTCTTTATAAGAGAAAAAGGTATTACTGGAATCCACCGCTAGAGAAGAATTCTTAAAAACTTGGTTAAAATCACAAAAGCATAAACAAAATATGTAATTCATTTTCGTTGCTTTTTTCTACCATTTTCAATTGTCGCACTAATCCACTATCAAATCAAGAACACCTATACATAATTAAAACCCAAAATAAAAATTTTCATTTGCCAATTAAAAGAATAGGAATCAAATTTGAGCTCAGGCTCCATTTGATTCTTTTCTTTCCGAGCCCAAACTCAGTTGATTTCAACTTTTACAAATCTCACGCGTGTGCACTCTTTAGACATACTATCATCAGACAAAATGAACTACCAATCAAAATTGGCAAATTGTATACCACATCTATAGTAAGTGAGCTACATTAACATTGTGCTTTTAATTTCAGAATAATAAGCTGAATGTTGGCGAATCACAAAGACTCGGGACTGGCAGAAGGTCTGATCTTAGAGGGCATCTGCATGAATCTCTGCATTCGACCTCCAAACTTATTGCTTGAATCTCTAGGCGTAATGGACATTTTGTCGAGATAATGGTCAAATTCATCGGCATCAGAATGGCCCTCATCATCATAACTCCTCCCACTTCCATCATCTGGAATACTCATCCCATTTCTGGAAGCATAAGCCTCCTCAACATCTTCATCACTTGTACCTTCTCCATCATCTTCGTCGTACGTACTTCTTACCATTGACCAGTATACATAATTTGGTCGGATGTAACTTCGAAACGATACACAAACGAAATCAGCATTCTTTATCAAGAACAAAGGAAGAAAGGACGAAGAGGATGAAAAGCTAAGACAAACCTGTCACATTTCCTTAGTAAGCAGGGATCAAATGGAAAAAACATGTCAAATCTTTCCATCCCACCGAATGCCCGAGAATTTTCTGATTCTAGCATCCCATACTCAACAAAACTTTGAGGTAGAGAAAAAACGTGATTTGCCTTCACCAGCCGTAGAAATTCCTCTACTATTGATGGCAGGCACACCTGCAATGGTTTTAAAGGATGGCCAAGGATGTCCTCGATACGCATAAGGCATAGTTGTGACTTGAGGCGAGGTATAACAAGCATTTGTCTCATGCGGAAACAAAGCACATACATAGTTGCCTGCACAATAGTAAATAAGCGTTGAGAAAAATATTACTGGCATGTCTGTCGGACAAAATGAGAAGAAAAATCTGAGAAGAATCCATGAAATTTGAGACAACAAAAGCCAACTGTTTGCACGATTCTCTTCTTCCATGCAGTCTGTACATCCTATTGATGGTGATAATAAGACATTTTAATTATAAAATACAAAGTCAATTAGAAACAGAAAAATTAGTGATCAACCTTTGATTACCGATTATGATTGTGGCTGCTAAAAATCAAAGTAGACTAACAACTATTCTTTAAGTAATCAATTCTGTAAGTACCAACATTAATCTTCCTTCTTATGCATAACTGGAACAAAGCTTAAAAATGACCAAATTAGAGGAGAGTAAAGGCCAAAAGGGGAGTACGATTAGCACCAGATGTACAATGAAAAATAAATTTAGAATAGAACTTCATCTACTAAAAGTGTACAAAGAAAAAGAAAAACATGAGACAGTGTTACCAATGATAGGATGGTGAGAAAGATGTCAATTATGAGACTCATCCATGAGTGCAACAATAAACTCAGAAAATTTAATAAGTGATTCTTCATAATAATGTTGAGAATTTTGTTGAGTAAATAAAATAATAGGAGGCACATCAATAAGATCCTTCACCACATTTATTGTTATTCTTGCTTGAATAATGTCACACAAGGGGGACACACATTGATTTGACACGAAAAGGCGCCAAAAATTGTCAAATTCCTAGGATCAATCAGCACCCCATAATCCTATAACTGGCAACTTGCTTTCTTTCTTCAGATGTTAATTCGTCAGATAAGAATTAAGTTCTCAAGAACTATATCCACACCAATATAGATTCTTGTGATTCTAGACCAATTTTTTTTTATTCAACCTGAAAAACTAATTTGGATGATCACTTCATACAAGGAGCACAAAAGTCGAAGCATTAATCTCATTTGCATCATTAAATAGCATATGGAAAACCAACGAGATTCAATAAACATAAAACCATGTCCAGCAATTCCAACTAAGACCCAAACCATAATTCTCAAGAGAAAAGAACAAATCAAAGATGAAGAAATTGGCATCCCACTTGAGGGGACACTCAATTCAAGCACGTGCTAAAGAGATCTATGTATACAAGAATTCAGACCAACCAAAGCACATATCCTCTAAATTTTGACAAACAAGAGAATTTAGCCACTTATCACACACCTGACATCCAGCATAAAATACTTTATGAGCTTTTGGATTAATGTCGCCTTCCTGGTTCTTGCAATAAAGAAAACACCAGTTTACCACACTGAAATCATGTAAAAGAAAATGCAACCGAGTCAGATATATTCATCTTGATTTTTTTCCTTTGAGGAGCGAACATGCATATCAACAATGTGAGATGCTCAAACCTTTCTAGCATAGCAGCAACAGACGAGACAGGGACAAATTTTGCGCGAGCCAAATAACTAGCAAGATATGCAACAGCACTCATTCTGCAATAGGCAAATACAAGAAGTTAGAGCTGCAGATTTCAAGCTAATGAAACCAAGAGACACAAGGAAAGGAAAAGGATTAAAAAAACTGAAAGAATGTTTCTTCTAAGCACATAATTTCAGAACTTTAGAAGGTATAAAAGGAAATTTTGGCAACATTACTTACGATTGAGGAGACAACTATAACTGATGCAGGCTCTATCCTAATTTTACAGTTATAGATGCAACTCAATGTTAAGCAGTAAAGCAACATAGTTTCCAGAAAGAATCACAAAATTATTCCAAAAAAACACTTCCTGAATACTAAGTTCACACACTTGTCTAGACACATGTTTTGCCACCAGGATCAACAGCACCAGTTAATGATTATCATCTATTTCAGAACAGAATTTGACTTCAGAAAAAACAAAAAACATGATTTTTGTTAATGAAAACATCGGTAATGTTTACTCATTGTCAAGGGTACAAGAATAACTTGACCAGAACGTGTTCCAGAAGCATCTATCCTAAAGTAACTGGTATTATGCCTCCTATGCATATAAAAATATACAATTAAACACATGCAAGTACCTCAGAAGCTGAAAAATAAGATGAGAAGAAACTAAGATTAACTTCTAAACAAGGATATTAGTTGCAAGTGGAATAAGAGATAGAGAATTAACTTTAAATAAATCTAATCTTTTACCTCCACTCAGGATTGAGACTGCTCACAAAGATATTTAAGAGCAGATCAGCAAACATCTTCCCACAGTTTTCAGGATCCAGCGAGCAAGCATAGAACATGACAAACTACAAAAGATTATTTAGCAAGCGTATTAAAAGGCTGGTGATACATACATGCCAAAGTGTGCCCGAGAGAGCCATACAAGGAGATTGACCCAACAGGTAAGAAAGAGAACTATGAAAAAATAACAAGGCAATTTTGCGTATTTACACAAAGCCAGATATACCTGCGCAAATTTTGATTTATATGCAGTCAATATTGTTTTCTGAAATGATTGGAGGAGTATCTCAAACACCTGAAGCATCATTAGAAGGTAAAGTGATTGAGAAATCCACGTAATTGTCACTTAAGATTAAAGATCATGCTCCAAGATCTTACCTGAACTAGACGACCACTTTCAGCACAGGATCTAAGATGTTCAAACGTAAGAACCATAAGGCTATCTAATTTTTCAGCAACTAGGTTTCCACTAAAAAACCTTTGGATCAAAGCTTCCCTAGTGAGCTGGAAATACAAGTTCGATTATTATAGCAAAGATACAAAAAATAACACGCATAATTCAAACAAATGGTAGAAAGATGAAATAATAAGCTTCAAATCAATAAAAATCCCAAAACCACAATTTAAGTTTGTGTTTGTTGTCCTAGCACAATGCCCAAGAATTTCATGCTGTAAAAAGAAGCCTCATTGACTCAGTTCAATGGAATCTTCAAAATTTCCTCAAGCTATCAAGGAATATTGCTATTATTGGTATATTAATCGATGAAATTCTCATTCAACACCTAGATTACATGGGACTTTTTCAACAGAAAATATATCTGTAGTCTCAGTACAAATCCGATGTATGGACAGCTTAATAGTATGCTAGGCAGATATTCAACTCTTATAGGATAAGCTTAAAAATAATGAAGTTTTTTTATCTCTATTCATCCCAT